>NW_009193809.1:0-2900 GCF_000690835.1 Fulmarus glacialis
AGCAGGGGAGTTCTGCCGCTCGCCGAAGCGGCGAGCGCTGGGAAGCGTTCGTGCTGCGGTGGGTTCCTGCCGGAGACGATGCGGAAGGTGCCTCCCTTTCCCTTCAGCCTGCCTTCCCGTTTCTCTGGCAGGCTCTGGCCGCGGGGGAGCGCCTCGGGGGCCGGCGATGTGGCGTCCCGCCGCCCGTGCCAGAGCCCGGCTTTTGGACGTTACTCGAAGAAGGGCTCGAAGGGGTTTTTTCTTCCATTGTTTTAATTAAAAGGCGCTTTCTGGTGCTCTCGGTCACGAGTTATTTACGTAGGTCCCCGAGTCCTTAATCTTGGAGCGGAATTGGAAATATCGATAGAAAGCGTAAATCCCGGGCTGCTGCTCGAAAGCTTTGTATCGGGTTTCAGCTCAAAAGAGCACCATTACCTTTAGCTGTCACGGATCTGTACGCTTGATCGATAAACTTCAAATATTATTAGAGGTGGAGGCTTCAGAGATTTGCTCTGTTCTTTGGAGGGAGACGGAGATAAATCTTTCTTAAAAATTGACTTGCATTTGCACTCTCGGTCTTCCTGGTAAAATGCATTTCTCTTAGGTGTCTGGGCAACTGCATGCAGGACAGATTTATAGGCCGTGTGCTTCTTGTAGTGAAAGATTTAAATGGTAAATCCTTCACATGTGACTTCACAAATCATGTAAAGTTAAAAGATTTTTACCGTTTCTGTTGCTGCTGTGCTTAAATTGTAAGGTATGGCCAGTAAATCATTTTAATGGAGGTGTCGCGCTTGACTCAATAAAAAAAAGAGACAATGGTTTAGCTTCTATTCCAAAATGTTAATGTATTAATCAAGGGGAGAATAATTGTTTTTTACTACGTTATAAATCTCGGTTGCCATTAGGGTTGCAGAGAGGGTTGATGTAGCTGCATTCTTAAATTAAAGTTGTTTACACTGCCATACATTCATTTTACATGGCCATAGCTCATTCTGGGTTCATTTCGGAGTTGTTCCTCCGCCAAATAAGTCATTCCTCTCCCGGGTGACGGCGTCCTAAGGGAGAGGCGCTTACGAAAGAAAACTAATTGCGTGGTGAGGACTTAAATAAATGAAATAAAGCAGTTGGAGGCACTGTACGATTACTGCTCGCTGTCTGCTTTTGAAGAGGTCTTTAGGGGTTGCGTTAGGAGTCTTGCGTCTTCGGACCTCGTGAACGGCGCTGAACGGCAAAGGGTGCGTTTAGTGATGTTCTCTTCTTGGGTTGGGGGAGAGGGTGGGTGTGAACGCGTTGGCCGTGCTGGGTCGGGTGGGTTTTGGTCGAGGAGTTCTCTGGGCCGAAGTCGAGATGTTTCCAGCAGGGACTTGTTGAGGATGTTTCTCCAGAGCTAACGACTAGTACTCCCGTATTGCGCTGCTCTTCCCTGAGCCCCCGTCCCCCGGGGAGGTCGAAACCTGGGGAGCGTTCTAGGGCAGTTTCCCAAAATACCTACCCACCACCAAGTCCAGCTCCCCGCTCCTCTCCCTCTCCCAGCTGCCTCCCACGTGCGTAGTCGTAGCGCTGCTGCTTAGAGCGGAAAACGCCTGGCAAGTCGAGCCGCCGGATGAGTTCGGCTTTGGGCACGGGTCCTCTGCCCGAACTCATCTGCCTAGGTAGCTCCGAGCTTTACCCCTTTTCCTCGGGGAGCGCAAGGGCGGCTTTTCCAATGCTGAGGGCAGCTGCAGCCAAACCCTTCAGAGCGCCTCGTAGTAAGTCCCGAATTCTTATTCCTCTTCTGATCTCGACAGATTCTCGTGCAGGTGAGGAAGGGGCCATCCGGAGCGTGGACCACGCGGTGGTTGGTGGCGTCGTGGCCGTGGTCGTGTTTGCGATGCTTTGCCTGCTCATCGTTCTAGGGCGATATTTCGCCAGACATAAAGGTAAGACAAAGACCGCAGCTGGAGAACGAGGGGACTCGGCCCGTGGCTCCCCGCGCTCGTGCTGCTGTTCTGCCCTTTCTTGCTCTGGAAGGATGTCTCCTGAAGGGCCCTCGAAAGGGGAGGAGGAGGAGGAGGCTGGAGTAGCCCAGCGATGCTCTGGGCACCTGGGGCTTCGGCCGGGGGGACGGGGGTTTACCCAGGCGCAGACTTTACCCGACGTGCCGGCGCCGAGGCCTGACAAACGAGGTACAGTCTCCTTCTGGAGCAGCGTTTCACGTCGCGGGGCACGCTGAGCTCTTGGCAGAGAGCTCCATCGCCCGCGGTACCTCCTGTTACAGTCCCAGGTATTAGAGATAATTACCGTGTGTAACGACGCACAGCGCTACACCCGCTCAGCTCGCCCCCGAAGCCTGCAGCCAGCACGTCGGCGCAGGGGTTAAAACTGAGATTTGGAAGCCCCTCTGCAAAAGCCCGTTGGCCCGAGCTGGCCCGTGTGTGCCACGCTATCTGGGTTCTGTGCTTTACCTGCAAAACAGTCCCTTTGGGGAACTCGCTACAACTTCCAGAGCAGGTCTAAACCCACGCACAAAATTGCGACTGTTCCTCTCTATATATGTATGAAAGGATTTAATGTTAAGCGGGTTTTGTTTGGAAAAGCAGAGAGAGAATGAGAGGCTGGTTACGACCACAGCCGGGGTGGAGCGAATAATGTCGAGAAGAGAGGAGAAAGGGGGAAAAAAAACCCGAAGCACATTAGGGGAGAGAGAAAGTGGGCATGAAGGATTTGTCTCCTTCAAGTAAAGCGTATAAAACGCAATCTTTCCGATATCTGTGTGCTTCTGAGAGGGGGAGATAGCTGTGACCCAATTTCTTTTCCGAGTAAGACGCTGCAGAGCACGACAGGCCGTTGCGTTTCAGAGTGGGGGGGGGGTCAGCGCCCCGCGCGTGGTCGGCCCCGGGGACCCCAGCGATGGAGCAGGAGCCGGGAGCTCCCGCGCC
>NW_009193810.1:0-1665 GCF_000690835.1 Fulmarus glacialis
GGAGTGCAGTTCCTGGAGAGAGGAAGGAGCAGCCCTGGGCAGACTCGCACCATGGTGGTCCCCCCGGAGCAGAGGCTGTCAGAGGGAGTAGTGTGGCCGGGACAAGGCAGGCCATGGGTGTCCAAGGGCTGTGCTCACCCGTGGGACAATAAAGGATGACAAGGACAAAGCCTGGAAGGTGAAAGAGGCAAGGAGCTAAAAGGGCATTGGGGGGATCAGGACTCTTTGTCCCTGCCGGACCCCCTGTGCAGGCACTGGGTGGATATCGGTGTGAGAGCAGGGGGTCAGCCCCGGCTCCACTGCCGACCCACTCGCAGCCTCCTGACCATCCACTCGCAGCCTCCTGACCATCCCAGAGTCCCCTGGCTCTCCAGGATCAGGGAGCACTGGGTTTTCCTCCCATGCTGCAGCCTTGGGCTCCCCCCGGCCAGCCAGGCACAGCACCATGGGTCCACCACCCTTTGACATTTCCATTGCACTCAGCTACACCATGGACCAAATCTGCCCTCGGGGGAGAACAGGACTGTTACTCCACGTGCAAACGGAGAGCAGCTCTTGGGGACATCCTCGTGCCCATCTCTGGCCGGCAGCCCCGGCCGGACCCCTGTGCCCCGGCTGCTGTTACAGCATTTTTCTTCCACTTGCATGTTCCCCAGTTTGTTTGGTTGCGTAGCTCCCGCCGTGTCCGGCTCTTTGTGTTGTTTGCTGTTAAGTAAATCACTGGCAGCTCCCCAGAGCACTGGGTAATGGCAGGATAATTCCCAGCAAGACCCTGGTAATTCACTTGAAGGAAAGCAGAGCAGAGGAAAACAGCACTATTAGCCATTATCCCGGCCTTTCAAAGGCCTCCTTGCCTGCAGAAATGCCATGCGGTGCAGCAGGCATGCCTGCCACGGCTCCCAGGTGCTGCGGGCCATGGGAGGGCTGCAAGCAGCAGAGGAGGCCAGGTTTCAGCCTTCTCTTGCCAACCTGGACCAGCAGACAAAATGCAGGGGAGTGCCTCTGCCTGCTGCAGGCATGAGCGGGTTGGTGTCAGTCCTGGGAAAGCACCCCGAGGACCCAAGTCGGTGATGCAGAAGTGCCCATCAGGCAGCGCAGACCTGTGGGATGCTCCAGCTTTGGGTCTCCCACCAAACACGTGGGATGCACAGCAGGACTGAGGTCTTGAGCTGCAGGAGTGACCCTTCGCCCAAGAGCCACAGGGCACCTGCCCTGCCTCCGGCGGAGGGCTGTCAGCCGGAGCGAGGAGGAGGATGGTCATGATGCTCTGGCTGCTGCAGGCTGCTGGCGGCTCCTCTGTCCCTGCATCAGCAAAGATAATGTCCCTTCCAGGAAGCCTCTGCACCCTTCACACCTCCCTCATGTTGGGACACCCCGATCCTGACTGGGGCACACTGGAGACCGAGAGCAGGGTTTCGGCTGGTGGTTTGCCGGGGGCAGCTCAAGCACTGACCCTGCCCCACTGAGCCCCTCTGCGCCCACCGGATCCGCATCCGTATGCGGATATCAATGCCAAACAGCTTCACCCGGACTCTCTGAAGAGCTCCCAGCTGTGTTTCTGAGTTGCACGGGTGTGTGGCATGGCGGGGGGACCCCGGGAGGGCAGACTCTCCAAAAAGCTTGGAGGGGGGCTCGAGGCGACAGGCTCCCTGCAGAAGCCGCCTG
>NW_009193811.1:0-4526 GCF_000690835.1 Fulmarus glacialis
GGCTAGAGGACAGAGACAGAGGAAGAGAAGAAGGGGCCAGGGAGCAGGACAGAGGGGGAGGGAAAGCAAAAAAAGGGAGAGCCAGCTGGACAGGGAGGTATGGCAAGAAACGACCAGACAGGCAGCAGGACGGGGAAATAAAGACAGAAAAATCGGGGACAGGAGGGACACTGACAGGAAACGAGGGGCAGGGAGCGGGACAGAGGTGGAGAAAGCAGCATTGAGGCAGAAGGAGGGAAAGAGAAAAAAGAAAGACAGGAAGAAGGATAGCGGTTAGAGAGAGGGGGGGAAAGATGGACAAGGAGCAGGAGGGTTAGAGAGAGGGGGGGAAAGATGGACAAGGAGCAGGACACGTTGTCAGAGAAAGACAGGGACTGGGAGCGAGACGTGGTGAGAGAGAGAGAAAAGGGACAGGGAGGCAGGACAAAGTGAAAGACAGGCAAAATTAAGACAGGAAGCAGGACAGAGATGGAGGGAAAAAAGCCTAGGATGGGCAGCAGGAGAGATAGAAGGAGAAGAAAAAGCAGCACTGGGCTGCAGGACAGAGATGGAGTGAGAAAAACAGTGACAGGGAGCAGGACAAAGTGAAAGAGAACCAAAAAAACGAAGAGGGAACAGGACAGAGAAATGAGGGGAAAGACGAGGAGAAGGACAGAGAAACAGAGAGAGAGCGAGGTGGATGATTCTACCTACAGCAACAGGACACCTCAACAATAACCACCACATCAGCCCACTTCATTGCTGAGTGAGCTCCAGTGCAGACAGCCTGCTTTACGTGTTGCTTCGCACCTTCAAAATAAAACAAAAAAAGCATAAGCTAGTCATAGCCACCAACAATAGCATTTGCCCTCCCAAACCACGTGCTACCCCACCTTCTTACGGCACTCTGCTCGCCTCCTCAGTCACGCTGCTCATTGCTCTGCTCACTGAGCACAAAGAGCAATGGGGTCATCAAGACCTGCAGAAGGTACGGCATAGGATACAGAACACAGACTGCACAAACTACACCAGCAACACAGGCACAGACTGGAACTGCCCTGCCCAGAAAACGCTTGCATCATGTGGAACAGACCCTGCACCCTCGGTCTGCATCCAAACACAACCGATCCTGAGCAGCCCTCTCCACGGCACTGACTTTAAACCCCCTGCCTGCTGCACCCTCCAATTCCCATCCTTCCCCCACCCAGACATAGCATTTGCCCCTCAACTTAGCTTTCAGAGTGCCCAGGGGGTCAGAACCCATCCTTGGTAAGGACCACGTCATCTAACCAGGACGTTCCTGCAATCACCAGCTTCCTCCTCAACATCTACAATAATAGAGCACCATCCATCACTGTCGTGCCAGCCACCACAGACCTCTTCCTCAAGAACACCCTCCTCAGAAGCACCGTGTCACTTCACTCACCTTCTCCACTCTGATTCCACAGCGAGATGGTGTGGTTGGCATATTGCCTGTGGCACCTGGAAAACCAAAGTGACAAAGTGACCATTGTGTTTTGAAAGCAATTGCCAGCCATGCCACTCCTCTCTCTCCTACCCAGCCTCACGCAAAATCCTCAGCCACTTCTGAAGAGAGCCCTCCACTGCACTTAAAAAAACAGAGGGAAAAAGATCACCAGGTTGCCTCGTGCTACTTTGCAGTTGGACCCCAACCTGGCCAATAACATCCTCACCTCTTCGGACGGCTCATCAGCAAGCAGCTTCGCCCCTCCAGGATTGCGTGCGGCACGTGCAAAAATCAGAGGAAAAAGCGCATGCTGAGATATCTCCCAAAACCATGGCCCACCTGTAGCAATTATTCTCTCTCTCTTCTTTTTACCTTGGCTGCTCGCCTGCCCCAAGTCTGATTCTTCAGTCCATTGTGTTGAGGCCAGGGCACCACTTGTAAAACCTAAACCTCAGGGGATGCTTAGAACTACATCAACAGACTGACAGCTCAAAAATAACCACTACTTCAGTCTGCTGTTCATGGGGAATGGCAGGGAAAGAGACACGGACTTTTCCTTTATGGATTAAGAGCTCTTAATTAACTCTATGAACAGCAGTGCTGAGAAACCCTCCATAGACAGCTTTGTCAAATGAGGGCTGTGAAAGAAATGCAACGCAAGACTGCGCTGCTGGAAAACGGTCATGTACAAAAGACTACAATCAGATAACACAGCACTAAAAAGTCTCACAACACAGCTGTGTTGTACTGGAAGCAGATCCGAGCATGAACAGATGTGAAAGATGAGCAGGTGTTTGCAAGGGTAAGACACCAAAAAAACCCGAAAAAACAAACCACAAGATCAACACCAAAAAAACCCACAAACCATGAGATCAACACACAAACAAAAAAGTTGACACCAAAAATTATTTTCCTTGGACCTGAATTATTTTCCTTGATGAGAGAGCTGCTTCTGGTCAACATATGAGCTCAAGGAAGAGAAGCCAAAGGTGATGCTCACCAGGCAACTCAAATCCCAGTACAGAAGAAGTATGCGTTACTTTAAAAGGCAATACAGTTCAGCAAGATATGGCTCTGACAATCAGTTCTAATATCTGACAAGTCAAAGACTGTGCTTACATCTGCTGTGATGTCCCCAGTGGCCTTGAAGCTACTGCCTGCATTTTGTCTGTCAGAGCTCCCCCACCCCAGCTGTGTCCCCCCTGCACGAAATTGAGCCAAATAACAGCTCTACTTCACCTTGGCCTCCGGAGGTGGATGGATGACAATGGGACAGCATGATAACAATGTCAGGGAGGGCCATGGCTATGGTGGAAAAGGGAGCAGAGGCATCAGAGTTCTGGATAGTATATAATAATGTACCTGACATAGACCAAATGAACAAGGCATACAATTTGCTCTGTGGCCTGCTTTGTGTGGCCTATTCTACTTCTCTGGCCAATGAGATTTCTCCAACCAGCATTCCCACAGTATTTCCAATACTTGCACCTAAGCCACCCTATCTCCCTATTCAACTAACCTCAAATCACCTCTCCCCTCCATTCCCACTTGACTCTAGACCACTGGTCATCCTCATGGACCCAATCGTTAACAAACCCCATGCGACGTGGCCTCTCAGCTGGGCACTTTCTGAGGGGCACAACACAGCCACCATTCGACCGCATGGGTGGCGACATCAACAGCAGAGTGCCTTACGCTGCATTCTTGTAACTTCATCCTTCCTCCCTTCAGCTGTGGTATGAAAAGAACCAAAGGCACCTCACATGAACCAAATCACAGGGCAAAACCAGCCTAAAGATGCTGATGAACCCACCTCCCTTTCCCAGCCATCCCCCAATAACAAAAGTTAAGAAACCCTTTAACTGTCCTTGGGCTGTCAGGGACAGATTCACACTCCCTCCCAACAGCATCTTTCATCTACCTGTGCCCCCAAAGCCACTGTGCCATGTACTCTTTGGGAGCTGTTTTTCTGGGCCATACCTTATCTTCTCACACACAGTCCAGGCTTCTCTCCACATGCACATATTAGATGAATTCTACATAGTTCTTACCTCAAAGGGCAGCAGTTACCAAAGGCTCTAGGGACAGCAATACACCCTGAGAGCAATCTGGAAAGATGCAGAGCCATCCTGTGCTCTGAAAAAGACAAAGCCTTGTACATCCACCGCTTCTCTGGGATGCAAAGAAACTTTGGATACAAGTCTAGAGAACAGGCTTGCCCTGACCCCCACTATGTTCTCTTACAACGTGTCCTATAGAAGATTATGATGATCCCTGCTTTCATCATCTCCACAGAACCAGTGAGAAAATAACATTCCTTCTAGAGTAAGCTCTGAAGTTCAAGAAAATATCATCTACACTTGTCAAAAAAAAAAAAATGCAGCTGTAGCATCTTCCACCCCAAACACCCCTTATCTCACGTATTGGCCTGAGAAACAACTGCACCCTATAAACACACTTTGTGCTATGCCTACTGCTCAGCCTCGACTCATTCTGTTGCTCTTACCTCAAAGAAGAACCTCTGCTTCCCTGGGCTTGAAAACATACCTTCCCAGTGTGCTGTTTTTGGCTGGGGTAGAGTTAATTTTCTTCACAGTCACTAGTATGGGGCTGTGTTTGGGATTTGTGCTGAAAACAGTGTGGATAACACAGGGCTGTTTTCGTTACTGCTGAGCAGTGCTGACACAGAGTCAAGGCCGTTTCTGCTCCTCACCCCACCCCACCAGCGAGCAGGCTGGGGGGGCACAAGGAGTTGGGAGGGGACACGGCTGGGACAGCCGACCCCAGCTGACCCAAGGGATATTCCATACCATATGGCATCACGCTCAGCACATAAAACTGGGGGAAGAAAGAGGAAGGGGGGACGTTTGGAGTGATGGTGTTTGTCTTCCACAGTCACCGTTAGGCGTGATGGAGCCCTGCTTTCCTGGATATGGCTGAACTCCTGCCTGCCGATGGGAAGGAGTGAATGAATTCCTTGTTTTGCTTTGCTTGCACGCACGGCTTTTGTTCTACCTATTAAACTGTATCTCAACCCACGAGTTTTCTCACTTTTACCCTTCCGATTCTCTCCCCCATC
>NW_009193811.1:4557-6036 GCF_000690835.1 Fulmarus glacialis
CCCACTCCCCCCGGGGGGAAGTCAGTGAGCGGCTGGGTGGGGCTTAGTTGCTGGCTGGTGTTAAACCATGACACCCAGATATCTTGACTAGCTCAAAGACTGCTATCAACAAAAAACAAACCCAGACCACTAACCTCTGTGGAAGCCATAAACAGAATGTGATCCCAGGGGTAAAACCTGAGGTTGATATACCACTAACCCCTACCTGCCACCTCACCCACAATCCCCTGAGAAAAGGGGTGGGAAAATTGGCAAAATGCATAAAGACAGCCCGCTGGGCAGAAGTAAGGATTTTATTCTGCCTTAGGTTTAGACTGTACAGTGTACAGAAAAGGGGAAATAAACGGCTACTATTAAAGACTATATCTGCTCTTTAACTACGTCTGCATATATCACAGCAACAATATAAATAGGTAGGTAATTTAAACTTGTTTTTACTCTGACAAACACAACCTTTCTTTTAAGCTGTTGAAAGCATTTGGGGTTATTGGAGGCTACACTGGAAAACAGTTGATTGAAATTTGCGACAGTATTAGCAACAGAAGTGTAAGGCGCTAGTTTTCTTTCTAAGAAAGAAAATGCTGTAGTGCTGCCCTTCATTTTTGTTGGGCCACACGTGCTCCCAAAGCTACAGGAGGGCATTCTGTATAGTGCTGAATAAGACAACAGAAACATGACTTGGAAGAAGCCTTCATTTACAAGACCTCCACTTCCGAAGGAGTTGCTTCCTGTACAGCACCTACCATTCCAGGTCACCAAGACTCCTAGGATGTCTCTCTGACCTAGTCACTAAAGAGAACTAGAAGAGTCCTGAAAGGTACAAAAAATCAAAATGAGGTTGGACTGCACCAACAGTGCCTCAGAAACTGTAGTTAACACCTTAGAGAATACCTTAAGTAGCTGGGAGTCCAGTAAATAGCGATACAAAATAAGAAGCATTTCAGGAGGGGTGTGAGGAATTAGAAGGGTCCAAAGAGAGTAAGAGGGGCAAGAGAAAGCCCAGTCACACAGTGAGGGATGCGGGGGGGGGGCCTGTGGACACCAGAGGGGTTTTCAAAGGACTGGACAGGCAACAGAATGCTCTGGGGCACAAGAGAGCCTCTGGACAGCTTCTCTGTGTGCAACACAAGAGATCCTAGAGGGGCTCAAAGGCCAAAACAGGGATATCAGGTGGGGTAGAAGGCTAACAGCTTGCTGAAAGCTAAGGAGACCTCCCTGGAGTATGCTAATAGGAAGGAGAAGTAGTATTAAGCAGACAAGAGAACAAATGGAGAGTCTAGCAGTGCAACAAAAGGGGGGAAAAAAAAAAGGAAGAAACACCATGTGGTGATGGGGCAAATGGATGACTCTGGGAGTGAGGAAAGGCAAATGGAGACCCTTGGTACACACCAAAGGACTCCTGATGCATGCAGTGGGGCTCAGCAGGGCCAAGGGGAAGTCAGTTATCATTATGGAAACTCCATCTCCCACCCCTGCCAG
>NW_009193812.1:0-1528 GCF_000690835.1 Fulmarus glacialis
AGCGGCTGCATGGGGTTAAACCACGACATCAGCTAAAAGACTTCAAATGGTTTCTAATTTGGCGAAGAAGTTCTCTAGCAAAAATATTTAGGCTGTAATCGTATGCTTGTGGAAAAAGTGAGAGTTCTTAGCCAGAGCTGTCAAACTTGGGAACCTAAAAATAACCACTTATAATCCATCCTGAAGTATGTTAAATATTTGAAAGTACTTATGTCATGTCCTAATACAGCATACTTTCTGCCTTTCCAGGGGTGTTTTGCTAGAAGCAAGGTATTGAAATGAAAAACCTGTGTGCACAGCTGTTTATCATGATACCAGTAGTTTCACCTACGGGTGTTCGTTCTTCCCACTTTTTCTTCTCACTCCATTTCTGGCGAGGATTAGAGACGTTTTTAGCGGACATTTCCTAGCCTCACCTAGAAAAACCTCCTGGAAACCATTTCCAAACACCTCAAGGACAATAAGGTGATTAGGAGTAGTCAGCATGGATTTACAAAGGGGAAATCATGCCAACCTGATAGCCTTCTACAGTGAGGGGACTGGCTTGGTGGACCAGGGGAGAGCAGTTGATGTGGTTTACCTCGACTTGAGTAAGGGTTTTGACACTTTCTCCCATAATATTCTCATAAACAAGCTGGCAAAATACAGGTTGGAAAAATAAACAGTGATCTGCACTGAAAACTGGTTAAATGGCGAGGCCCAGAGAGTTGTGATCAGTGGCACAAAGTCCAGTTGGAGGCAAGTCACTAGTGGTCACTGGACTACTGACAGGGGTCAATACTGGGGCCAATGCTGTTTAACATCTTCATTAATGACATGGATGCTGGGACATAGTGTAACCTCAGGAAGTTTACACACAATGCAAAACTGGGAGGAGTAGCTGATGCAGGAGAGGGAACGTCCTGCCATTCAGAGGGTTTTGGAAAGGCTGGAGAAATGGGCAGAGAGGAATCTGATGAAATTGAACAAGGGGAAATATAAAGTCCTGCATCTGGGGAGGAATAACGCTCAGCACTAATATGTGCTGGGGGCTGACTGGCTGGAAAGCAGCTTTGTAAAGAAGGACATTGGGGACCTGGTGGGCAATAAGCTGACCACGACGCTGCAATGCACCCTTGTGGCAAAAAAATGCCAACAGTATTCTGGGCTGCATGAGGAATAATAATTGCCAGAAGGTTGAGAGAGGTGATCCTTCCCGTCTACACAGAACTGGTGAGGCCACATCTCGAGTGCTGAGTCCAGTCTGGCCTCCCCAGTAAAACAAAGGTGTGGATTTACTGGAGCAAGTCCAGCCCAGGACCACTAGGATAATGAAGAGACTGGAGCATCTGCCATATGAGGAAAGGCAGGCAGACCTGGGCCTGTTCAGCATGGAGAAGAGAAGGCTTAGGGAGGTAAATGTGTGATGGGTGGGAATGAAGATGAGAGAGCAAAGCATTTCTCAGTAGAGCCCACTGACAGGTCAATATGTAGTGTGCACAAATTTAAAAAATAGGAAATTCCATTTATAGAATCATAGAATCATAGA
>NW_009193813.1:0-203 GCF_000690835.1 Fulmarus glacialis
CCTCGCCGGCACCAGGTCTTTAACCCCCCTGCCATGGACTTTAGCACCCTGCTCTCAGCTTTGTTCAGAGGGAGAGCAGGGTGCTAAAGTCCATGGCAGGGGGATTAAAGCCCTGGTCCCGGCGAGGAGGGGGTGCGAGTGAGTGTCCCCGACGGGCGGGAGAGTGTCAGGATGGCAGGCAAGTCCTCTGCTCCCGGCCGGGG
>NW_009193813.1:257-2307 GCF_000690835.1 Fulmarus glacialis
CCACTGTTTCCTATTTTTAGGATCATTTAAATTTTTATTGTACAGCCAGCAGCCTCGGAAATCTGATCCTTTCTATTAAGTGTGAGGAGGCAGATGGCACGGAATATTTAAGGATTATACTCAGGTATGGAAAAAAAAAAAGCTTTGTTTAACAAAATATTTTCTTTCTGGGAGTCCCTTTTTTGTTTCTACTGTAAATGCTGGAGCTGGGCTGGCAGCACGCAGGCTGTCGCACACAGAGGGGCTCCGGGTGGGATGGGAAGCAGCGGCGTCATCCTTTTGCTGTTTCTGTGCTGGGACTGTCTGACCCCCGATAATGAACACGAGACTTTGATCTGTTGCTAAGCCCGCTGAAACTGAGTGTAAACCTCTCCGTGACACGGGATAAAACCAGTCACATCTATCGCCATCCCTCTGTAAGCTGACAAGATGCGGCGCGTCTGAACCGTTGTGTCATTTCCCTCCAAACTATGAATATGTCAAGAGCTGCAGAGATCAGAAGGCAAATTGAGCCTTTGTTTACTAACCAGGCCCAACAAATTCGGCAGAACATCGTCCCCCAACAGCCGGTGGAGCATCGCTGCGTCCATGCCACCGGGCTGGGGGGCGGGGAGGCGGCCGGTGTCTCTTTACCTTAGACACTCCCTGGTGTCTGCTCATTTCTTTTTCTTTGCTAGGTCCAAAGTGAAGACGTTGCATGAAAGGATCCCCCTGGCAGGATTTAGCAAGCTCCCTAGTATCCCACAGATTGCAAAGGTAAAATGCCAGGCTGGGCTGGGATACCTGCAGCAAAGCCCATGCCGCTGCGCCTTGGCGGCGTCGGGCAGCATTGGGCGGCGTTGGGTGGCGTTGGGCAGCAGTGCCTGGGCTCTCGGGTCCAGGGGCGCCTGGCGGGTGGTGGTATGCGCTGGCTCCGCTGTTGGTTTCCCGCTGATCCCGGGCAGGTCACTGGTTGATATCTGGAGGAAGAGCTGAGGAAGTGGCAGCACCTTTGACCCATGGAGAGACCTGGGACTTGTCTTGCTGCATCCTCAGTCGGGTGCCAGCCAGGCCATGGGGCATCCCAATGACAGGATGCGAAGACGGGAGCTCCTGCAATCGGAGGCTGGATTTGGCTCCTTTATAAGACATTCACAGCCTTGCTGTGGAGTTTCGGCAGCACAGGGGTGTCTGCTCCGTGTGCCCAGGGACCCAGCACTGACTGCTCTTTCCCCTTGCCCGCAGGCCTTCTGCGATGATGCCTCCGGGCTGAAGTTTAACCCGGTTCTGTACCCCAAGGTGAGGTAACTTACCCCAAGTCGGTCGTGTGTTTGGCAGAGAAGGTCAGATAGAGTTAATTCTCCTCTTTTCTCCAAGATCCAATGGCTACTTTGATACGGAGCATGGATATTTGTACTGCATCTTTCTAGCTCTCTACCTTTGTACCTGCCTGCAAAGGGGATGTGAGCAGCGCAGCAGTGGCGTGCCGTGTGTGCGTCTGGGCAGCAGGTTAGCTAACGGCCATCTGATGGCGTGTGCATGCCACCGCCTCGTTCTGTCAACTGGCCACCAAGGATTGGTGTCACTTTGGTATTAATCTGCCTTCAGATTATGGGGAAGGAAGGAAGGGCGACCATCTGTGGGGTGTAAAACCAACCTGGATCTTGGTTTGATGCCTTAAGGTTTGCTTGAAACCCAGAGAGACGGGTTGAGCCTGCGCTCGAGAAGCCGTGCAGGAGGAGATGCAGAGGCGGGTGGGTCACTGTGGGGGATGGAGTGTTTTATCTTAGTGGCAGTCCCCACCGGTGACGTACTGGGACTGACTCATTACCCGCTCCAGGATTGCTTCTCCTCCTGTGTGCTCTTGTGCTGCCATAGAGACCCGCTCCTGGGAAGTTACAAAGCAAATCCATCATTTTCAAGTACCTTTTATGTGGGAGACCTTTTCTGTGGCAGGCACAGCAGTAAGTTATAAGGCAGTTTCACCACCCTTCGTGTAGCCAGGGTCAAACCAATTTTGTTCATCCCTTGCCATTATTGGTGTTGCTATCAAACCCTTGTCTGGAAGTTT
>NW_009193814.1:0-64551 GCF_000690835.1 Fulmarus glacialis
AATGATTCTATGATTCTATGATTCAGTAGGTCAAGCTATCTTGTGCTCAGAATGAAATAGCACCATTTTCCCAACAAAGAGAAACCATTCTGACAAAGGAAAAGTGTCTAAGGGGTTTTAAAACTAAAGCAAACTACAGATACATAGAATTATATACAAGCACTTGATAATGTCCCATGAAAAAGTACTTTAATATATGTTCAGTTGATAATGAAATCTGTGCTAATACAGCAGAACTGGCTAACTGGTAACTGCAGTTCTCTGTTTTTGCAGCCATTCTCCATTGAGATGTGTTTGCGTTCACTGTTCTATTGCTTAGTGTGGAAGAATATCACATGTGCATTCAGCCCAAGAAACACATTTGCTTGTCATGTATAACTAACCTACTGATGTTTAAAAATGTAAAATAAACAAACGAATCATATCTGGTTAGGTCTGATAAGTCACCACTCTTAAATTTTTTTGGATTTATTTTCTGCTTTTGACATTTTTTGAAAGAAACAGGTTCAGATCTGAGTTACAGAAATGAGGACTATTTTAGAAAGTGTTGTTAACTATTTTCAACAGGCTACCAATTTGAAAGCAATTTCCCATTTGTTGTAAACAAAAAAAGGAAGGCCATTCCAAAGCATTTGCAATGTCAAAACAGTGTTCACGTATCTCCAATTATACTTGCTATGAAAAAACTTGTAGACACTGATTGTACTGAAACCTGGCATAGATTCTCTGGATTAATAGTTCTCAAAAGTTTTAGCACTACTATGGTCCATGCAGCATTTTCATGTACTTCATGTGGGGTTTACTTTACTGTGTCTAATCCCACTACGGAGTTGGGATGCAGCAGGTGCAGAGAAAAACTGCCACTTTTTATAATTAGTGTGTATTCTGTGTTGATCTAGTCTTTTATGTCTACAGAAGAGATAACAATTCAGCACTCTGTTGGCCATGCAAAGCATAGCGATAAGGTTTGGGTTTTTTGCACTGACAGCAAAGTAAATTTTTTTTTTTTTTTTCATTTGACAATGTCTGCTGTACCCATGTATGCATTTCTGTGAATGGATAAGAGAGCACAGAGATCTCTAAGAGAATAATGAATTCTAATGTAGTGTGTCATTAAAACTGCATCTCTTAGACATGGTCTGTTTCATATGCTTCAAAGCAGAACATAGTATAAACTTCAGTATCCCCTTTCACTCAGGTATGCAGAATAAACATGTATTAATTAACCAGTGCGTAAATGAAATTCATTCCATGGTGCTGTGGCCATGGACAATAGTTTTATAACAATGATTTAATCAACTTTCAAAAAAAACCTCTAACCCCACAACAGAGAGGTGGATTACTCTTTGAATTAAAATTTCTCAACCTCATTTAAAATAAGTAGCCCTAGAGATGTTTTCTCAAAAGAGGCCTTTGTATATTCCATGTCACAGTCTCATGTGAAGGATTTCAGAGTTTTTTTCCATCTGGAGTAGACAATGCCTCATGACCCCTGAGCTCACCAGAGTCACCAGAAATAATTTGAGAATCTAAAAGATCCTAGAGGATGCCCCTCTTTTGATTTCCATTTATTAATATAACACTTGGAGAAAAAAATTCAAACATGTTTATACATGGTATCAAAGTATCTGATATACAGATTTTCCGTTCTGCTGTCTGCTTTCCCTAGGGTACTGCTACGTTTCAGTTTTCACGCCTTGCTGCTTATTGTCAGGCTCTCTTAAACTAACTAGAAGGGTTTTAGAGAGTGACAGCAGGCTGACAATAACACTCTCATTGTGTATCTCCTATTTATCAGCTATTTAAGAAGCTGATAAAGCTACTGTTGTAACAACCTTATTGCTCCTATGGTCATCAAATATGCAAAATCATGAAGGTTATTAAACCTACCCTAACTGTCCCAGAAAGTGTCCATTAAAAAATATTGCACTTGCTTTCTTCTTTCCTTTAGTAAAAAATCCTCAAAGAATTATCAGCTGATATTTTTGCTTGGCTGAAGACATCCAGCACATCTTTTAGGTAAAGACTGATTTCATTTCTTTCCTAGACAGAGTGGGGAATTTTTATACTGGATATTCAGGAGTTGCATATCTTTTCTACACTTTTACCAAAGTCCAAAATTCCTTAAAGGAAACATACATAAACTTGTAATTGCATAATAGAGTCAGTTAGTAGGCATAAACATACCGAAGAAACAAAGCCCAGACCAGACAAGACCTGACAAGAATCTGAGATTTTGATCTCTTTTAAAGTTGTTTATACCAATATAAATTAAGAATAATTCTAAAGATTTCAGTGGACTTTAGGTGACATAAAATAAGCATTACATTAAAGAGTGTCTTAATATTTTGTTTAAAGTAACCAGCTCCTGAACTGGAGCTAAAAGTGGATGACCACTGAAAAGATCATTCATTCATTCAGCTTCACTGTTCATTAAATAAAAGAATGTTTGGTTCCCACAAATATTTACGGCATGACTGGTCTTGAAATATTCTTGTTATTCTCTGTTCAGGAAAGGATTTAGTGGATTTTTCTGAGTGTGCCCAGCTGAGTCCCCAGGTTAGTAATGATGCCACCCACAAAGTCCTTGCACCTTTATGGAATCCAGTCAGCCCAGCTCAGGTTCTCTCCTGACCTGAAGAGTGGGTATTTCCCCACTCTTGCCTGAACAAAGACAAAAGTTGTGTATTGCAATGGAAAGATGTCTAGTAACGGTCACAGCTTCACAGGCATCATCTTATTTGTTGCCCTTTTTACAGGTAGAAGGAAAACCCGGGTGAGCGGTGGCAGTCCTTAATATGAGACTTTTCCCCCCAGTCATTCGTTCCTTTGAAAAGAAGTTGGTGATATGCTGTCCCCAAGATTAATTAAGCATGGTTTACATATTTCTGCATATTAAAAAGTACAATTGTACTTTTGTTAGACGTGGGTTCAAATCCTTATTCCAAGTAAAAATGTATAAACGTTTGTATTTCACATTTATGTACATGTTTTTATGTTTCATACTTTATATTGCATATTTTTTGTAAGTATAATGACCTTCAGAGCTGGAGTGGGAACCTATTTAGCCTTATGCTTAATCCAGTCTTTCACACAGGTGAGCAGAAGTTATTTCTGGAACTGCTCCTCCTGGCTTATTCACATAAAATACTCTACTATATTTCCTATCCTCTCAAATGATTTTCCAGATTTTCTGGCCCTCCACAGTGTTGTTTTAATGCTCTGTTGGCAAATCCTTCTCAGATGGCTTCTTATGTTTCTAATTCTTTAAAATAAAGAATTCCTTTTCTTGTAAAAATGTTCCTGTATGTCCAGTGATGTGTTATTCATAAAGATGCATCTTACCCTTCAATTTTAACAGTAACATTGTTTGTTAACCCAGACTACCATGAATTAAACTGAAAGATACTTTATGCTTACTGATAATGCCTAGAGAATTTCTGACGGCATATACAGTACTTGAGAAGTAATTCTAGTTAACTCATGTTAAAGTCAGTGATAACTATATAGAAGACCAAAACAGTGCACACAGTCCTAGTGCTATTATACTGAACTACAGCAGAAAAGCAATTCAAATAAAATATTGGGGGGGGGAATATTATGTAATGCATTTAAAATACATAGCCCTTTAAAATTACATTGTTTTCTGATAGGTTTTGATTCTGTATTCAATTTAGCAGGGTTTGTAAACAAAATGCACACTGAATACAATGGCATGAAAAAAATCATCTATGCAATAGAAACAATTTGAAGTATGCTGGTGCATAGCTTTGAAGACATATGACCTTAGACATATCTTGGATGGATCAGCAAATTGTCAGTAGAATAACAGAAGGGGTAATATGGAGCCACTATCTTCAATTTAGTTACTAGTTCAAATTTGGCTAAGTCATGTCTAATGGCAATAATTTCGTGACTATCTGATCCAATCTGTTCAAAGCCTTCCATGTAATTTGTTGCTGATTGCAATCCAGGTCCCCGTGGAACTGTGTCCAAATCACAACACACATCACTCTAATTGACACTAAGTGTCACTTTTCTTGGCAGACATGGATGGAAGGTCAAGGATTAACTACAGCATGGAGATTGAATTCCTTTCACAAGAAACAGTCCTGACAGAGGATACTTTGAATGCTGCAGGGAAAGTTTTGTCTTTTGGCTTTTGTGAATGAATAGAGCATTTACGTCAACAATATGTTGATGTTCAGCATATGATTCATCCAGCAATAGATTACATTTTAGGAGATAAAATAACCTGTCCTCATATACACAATGATATCTTCTGATTTTGAATCACTGTTTTGCTAACTGAGGTGCTTCACCAAAAACTGGTTTTTAGTTGTTTGTTCCAAATATTGTCTCTGAAATATACCTTTATTCTTTTTTCTCATTACCAGAATCTGGGAAGCCACACTGTAGGGATTATCACAGTATGCTTACACTGTTTTTATACTCTCTCCTAAACATGTACTATACTGAAGAGATGTTACTGAATTCGATGATCCAATGCATATGTTTTCACATTCTTTATAAGTTCATATGTTTTGCAATTTACTTAATGATTAGCCAAGCTGTTACTGTTTTCTCAAAAAGTAACACAAAGTAAAGCATTAAGAAATCAGAAGCCAGGAATTTATTAGATATCATTAAAATGGTGATATTTTGAAATAAGAGAGACAACCTCTTTTTATTGTTATTCTTTTTATTTGGCTCTGGGTGTCTGTGCCTTTCTGAGATACTGGGTCACCTTTCCAATTTTTTTTCCTCTCTGCGAATATCAGACGTGAATCCATTATTTTAAATTAATTGTTTTTGCAGTTTGTTCCTGAGCCTGAAGAACGTAGGTGACTAGAAAGTTGGTGATCACAAAATAAAATCGTAAAAATTACCATCTATTGCTCCGAAACTTATAGTAAGGATACTACAGAAGCAATTTTAACTATTGGCTTTTTCTAACTGGCTAGTTTTTGTTGTTGTCTTTTTATTGCCATAGGTCACTTAGGTTCCCAGAATACTGTTTCTGCCTCATGATAAGACGATTTAAGCAAAACACATCCTTGAATAAAATTACTTAAATATTTGGATGTGATAAATTATTCATTCAAAAACTAAACTATAACATTTTTATAGTAGTCTTGCTTAGAGAATCGCAGCAGTGTATATATATTTATCTGCATGTCTATTAGTTCTTTTGCTTTCTGCTCAACCCTCAGCCCTCTCTTGTCTTCCCACTTGTGACTTTCAGACCAGGGTAGCAGCATGATAGACTTTCCAGTCCTTTATCTCTTGCTTGAAAGCCTGACACTTCCTTACAGCATACAGCTTGTCATGGTGTGCATGTCTCAGCAAAATGAACTGGAGGGGTTTTTTTTACATAGATAGTCACAGATAAATTGTCACGTACATGCTTCACTGAGAACTGAGACAGTTGCAGGTAAAACATGGACTCATTCCTCCTAATTTCTGTAATCAGAGGACTTCATAAAAATGTGTGTTGGGAGGGTAAAGAGGAAGAGGGAGAACTCAGGGAAGCTGCAAGAAGAAAAGTTTCCTCTTTCAAAGTTTGGAGCAGGAGAGTAGGCCATTTTCCAACCTTTCCCTTCACAGTTCAATAGAAATGTTAACCTGTGTGCCCACCACAATACGTATTTTGGAAATACTCCTATGTGCCTGCTTTCTAGTGTTTTTAAGAGAGGGGCAACGGTATGTATGGCTGATGCTTCTGAAGTCCACACCTCAGAAGAACTGATAAGGTTCAAAACTTCAAATTCCTGAAGTCAATGTAATGCTTCAGCATACCTATCAGATAGTGCAAATGTGGTATGTATTTGGCCAGCCAATGCTCTGATGTTGGACACAAATCATCAACGCACTATGAAAGGACTTCTGCACACAATGATCCTTAACATGATCTGGAATCACTGCTTTTCTTGGCTTCCAGAGGTCAAGGATGTTTCAGAGATTTTAAGAGGTACCTGAAGTTTTTCTGCTACCCAAAATGTCCGGTTTTTGTTTTCAGACAGAGAAAATCAACCTTCTGCATTCTTATGCATTGCCATAATAGTATTAGGTGAATTAACCTTTTGATTGTCTTAAGTTTCTCAGTATGTAAGCTAGGAGAATGAAACCTTAACTTCTCTTATGTTCCCCACACAGAAAAGCAACTGCTAACAAGCCATTTTACACTAGATCCCAGAATAAGGTGAATCTCACCTGAATTTCTGCTTTCTGTTTCAGATTAATAAAACTGTTGGCAATCTTTGTCAAACAGTTGTTGGACTTCTTTCAGCTTTCAGCTATTGCTTACAGTGTTGCTATAATGTTTCATGCAATATTGTTCACAATTTAATTTATTGAAGAGATCTTGGTTCTTTTCAACAAAAATAGGTCAATGATTTGAAATATCTTGAGATAAGAGGTAGCACTGGCCTACAATAAAGGAAAGTTGAATTCTGTTAGTAACTGCAAGTAAGTCGCTTCTTTCCTTGTGTCCCGTTCCCCCTTCTATCTTTCATATAACTTTGTCTAATTTATAAAGTCATTTAGGTAGATACTCTCTTTTGCTGTGAGTCTGTGCAGTGTAGAGAAAAAAGGGGTCCTCATGTTGCCTGGATAATGGAATAACAGTAGGAACAATAGCAACACTAAAAATGGAGAAAATATCCACACAAAACCTTTCAAAGAGGTGGCAGAGGGCAGAAAAACATGTTGCTTTCTCACAGACCACTGATTTGTCTGTGAATATACAAAACTTTACTCTGGGGATGGCAAATCCCTTTTCTAGGTGCTTTGCACCTGCTTGTCTTCTAACACCTCTGTAGCTTTAACTTCTGTTTGATGCTCTGAGTTCACTGGGTCAAATAAATTCCTGATGTAATGCCACTAAAGTAAAAGAAATTATATCGAAGTCGAACTTGGCCCATTTTGTTTGTTTGTCATATAATATTCCCTCCTATTTCATTTGCAGCTCTACACTTTCTGATTATTTTTTAAATATACTTACTAGTACACATAGATGTGAGACAAATAAAGCACATTGTTGTATGACTATATTATACAACTGTTACTTCAAATTTTCTTCACATTCATATTAAGATCAAATTAAGTTTAGGAATTCCTCAGATGAAGCAAAAGAAGACAGAATGGAAGACCACGGAAATGGAGTCTATAAATCTTTTTTCAAAGATATTGAAGAACATCCATATAATGTAGATAACCAAGCTAATGAAAAAGTTCGGGTAGCCGTCTCACTGAACAGCAAAAACATGTAGTGGTATAAATTTTGGTACTAGCGCAGAGAGGAAAAGAGTCTCCAGTACCTGAGCTGACAGTTTTATAATTAAATGACAATTTTCATTGTCGATCCATAGGCACCCTAGGGACTGAAATTTAGTTAATACCTCTTAAAAGCTAAATCCCTAATTCTTTACTTAGTTTGCTCAGAAATATTTTCTTTTTGTGAAAATGTTTGTACTCATTAAAACTGAAAAAGTTTGTGAGAATCTATCAGTTTCATCAGCTCTTCCACAGAAGCCTGTGGGTTTCCTATCAGCTCTCCTACTCCTTGTTTCCTGTGTTGCACTGTGCTGTGCTGCTTGCTAGGCAGGACCCAGCCTCTTCGAGGAAGACAGCTGGTTCCCTGTGAATTTCAGCCAGAGCCCTCAGGACATCTAGTTTCCACAATAAGTAGAAAAGGACAGCTGCTTGGTCTACAGGCAACTCAGGAATCCTCATCAATTTTTTTTTTTTCTTAAATGGCAAAAAGAAATGAGTTCCCACTGTTTCTAAACAAAATTTTAGAAGGGGAAGGTTTGAAATGCTGGGGATTAATTTCAATCCAGGGGACTTTATGCTTACTTGATTTTCTGTGATACAGAAGTGCCAGAAGATGAACATCCTTAAGCCATCCCCAGAGACTTTCAAACATGTAATTCCAAATGTTTATATTTTTGTAATGTACTTTATTATAGTCCTTTTTCATAGTACTGTCCAGAAGAAATAGCACTAGTTTGTTATTACATGCAGTTTGAAGTACAATATCGTGTAATTTCAATAGACAAGCTTTGTTGTATTATGAAATCTACTTTTCCAAGTATTTTTGTTTCTCATCACTATAGTATCTTGCTGTGTAAGGTAGAGAAAGGGAGAAAACTTAAATAGACTGCTCTTTTTTTTTTTTGTATTATTTTATATTTCTTCCCTTTCAACACCAGTGCCACCATTCACTATTTTCCTTTCACGTTTGCACTATTGCCATTTAAATTCTTGCAGTAAAAACTTGGATTCTGGGAAGGCACCTGGAGAATTTCCTGTAAAGAATTTGTTTTTCTTGCTTTGTGTTTTTGATACCAGCAAACCTGTGCAATTGCAAACACCTTGTGGTCCATTACTCTTGGGATGTGCATGAATTCCACTCCATCTTTCTGGCTGGTTGAAATGAGACTCCATGTGAGGAAATCTTCTCTCCAATTCCCACACTTCAGCAGAAATGGGAGTTTGAGTTCTTCCTGGCCCACCCTGCTCATGCTGTTCTTCATAAATTCTGTTGTTATTTCTAGGCCAATTGTTGTAATTATGTTTTCATTGGCCTTCTTCATTTATGTTTCGTCTCCAGATAGTCCTCAATTTGACATGTTGGCTCAGCTTCTCATGTAAAAAGAGAATATTACGCTCTTTTTTCCCCTCAATCAAATCTCCATAGGCTTCTTTATCAACGGATAGACCCTAAGAATCTACTCTTGGGATATTTCATATCTCAACCATTCATTATGTGAGAGAACCCTTTCAGAGTCCTAATTCGTCACTTCTAACCTAACAATTCATTGTCAGGTGCTGTGATATATTGATATAGAATATAACATCAATGCTTTGTCAACCTTTAATAAATTTAAATATATCTACATCTTAGTGTACTCATGAACTCTGAGTGTGCCAACTTTCAATATGATGCTAAGGCTGCTTTACATTACAGTGGGACAACAATATCCTATGGAAGGTTAAGAAGGCTAGCTTTTGCAGTGTGTAGGTTTTCATGTGACAGTATCCTGGGAAGCATTAATGTTCATTTGAAAGAAACCATTCCTCTAATCGACATCTGTGTCATTTCAAGGTTTTGTATGTTTTTTTCAGCTGTTGGCAAAAAAGAAAGGGTTTGAGTTACAAGGTTTCCTTCAGCAGTTACTACAAGCCTGAAAATCCAAGATACAGGAAGGAGTAATTTTCATGTATTGATAGTATTTTAACTCTCTAATGTAAAATGACCTTATAATTAGGTTAAAAAGTATTTTCTGTTTTTATTTTTAGCAATGGGCCTAAACCACAAGGCATTTTTTTTTACTTTCTAGCTAGATTACTTCTTACAAATTCTACTTATTGGAATTTTCTACTTTTTTTCAACTTACAACTACAAAATTTTTTCCAATGTAAATCCTCAGGCCACACCCATGTAATTTCTCTTGACTTCTTGTTCTAAATAGCCATGTAGCTTTGCTGCCTGCTGTTAAAATAGCTGACAAATTTGACTCCAGAGATGCACTTCAGTGATACCGGAAAGAATGTTCCCACGAACTGGATTATGTTGAGTCAGTCTACTATAAACTTGGCTCAAGAACTTGAATGCAAATCAAAACCTTTCCTACAGCATAACAACTTCATGCAAGAAATAGCAAAAATAGGTAAAATAAGACAAACTTGTAATGATGTAACAGAATTGTTTGGGGGGATTTTTTATAAAATGTAAGTCATTGGTCTGGTCGATATGTAAATCAGTAGTCATTTGAGCATAGATCTGCCATATGTAATCTGCATCTTCATCAGAAAGGATTCATCATAGTCAGCTATTCTCAACTGTAATTTTTTGTTTTTAATACCACGTTTTTCTTAATCACACATAGCGAACATCTTTAAATAGAAAGACCAAAAATATTTCATTCTTTGTGTTTTTGAAATTTATAGATTCTTGTCCTTTAAGCATATAATTGGATTAGATGGTCTCAAGAGGTCCCTCCTAAACTATTCGGTGATATACTTATAAGAAAGGAGGGCAAAATATCTCATTTTGAAAATTGGTTGGGAAAGAGAGCTCAAAAATACTACCTGGCTGTAGTTGTGGATCATATTGACTGAAAAGTAGAAGTGTTACTTGCAATGTAGAAAAATGCAGCCACAGTCAATGTGTTATACAGCACAGTAATCCTGACTGTGGAGAGAACTGAGATGCTTTGTGAACATATCTAAATTCTGCCTGGTGACTGAATTGCCCTGCAGTTCTATGGCTTTAAAAATGCAAATAATATTGAGAGGAAAGAAACTATCCTAAAGTCAATTCTGCAATGTCCAAGGCCTTGCTTCTACTTGCTTATATGTATACCCTTATGGTGAATTGGAAAATGAAACCCTGGGGGAGGACTGGTGGTCAGAAAACAGGAGAATTTGGATCCAAACTCAACAGATGTCAAGACTACCATTGACTCCAGTGAACATTAGTTAAGAATTTGGGTGTGTCCCACCTAGGGACATTAGTGTGTGACTGGTTTTTTACTTAACATTTTGTCACCAGTATTCTTTCTTGCAGTTGAGGGATAACTACTGAAAAGCAAATAAATTCAGTTATGAACAGACATTATCTGGTGGAATGAGAAATGCCCCAATCAAATCAGTTCTGTCACTAAAACTCTATTGATCTGAAATCTGAATTAACCTGTAGAGGAAATAACTGCAGTGAAACATAGCTAGTTGGAAAAATAATCTCAGAAGATTAATATTAAAGGATCCAAGATTTTATGAAAGTAACATTAATCTTATTGATTGATTGATGTACCACAGCACATCAAATGGACAGAGAAATAGCATGCAGAACAAACGGCTTTTGTAACTTGGATATGTGAAGCATTTGCAATGGTACCCTCAAACACTGCACCATGAAGAGTTAAATGAAGAAAACCTGGTCAAGGTAGCATATTAAAGTGTGGCCTTCTCTGGTATGGAAAGAAATAGATCCATTAACATGACAGGTTAATGTTCAAGTTAACATATCATTCACACATATGCTGCCCTGTTTCTGTCTATGCATAAAGAACAGACGTAGATTTATTGCTTCACTGTTCTTTATCTGGAAGAAGTGAATTTAACTAATCTATAAAGTGAATGGGCAGATACCTGTGCCTTATTGTTTTGCACAGATGAGTCCAGAGGCCATCAGACAGTTGTCTCTGCCTATTCTCTTCCCCTGTGAATCTCATAAATGTTTCCTAGTTTCTAATTGTAATTGTTCTTTAATTATCTTCAGAAAAATAATTCAAAAAGTGAGTGGAATCCTACTACACTTTTTCCATCTAAGCTTCAAAAGTAAGAAAAATCTATACATTTGGCCCAAAGTTTTCTATTTGGCTTATTTCTATGAGACTTTGTCTGAGTTTGGGAAATGGTCATGGAGTAAAATGTAATTACTGTTGTTGCACAGTAAAGCTAATATTTTAATCAGACAAGATTGATAGAAAGCATTCGGAAAATACTGCTATTCCCATTTTTCAGGTAGAAAGCTGAGGCAAAGACGGTTAAATTACTTGCCCAGGAGGAATTCTGTAGCACAGTCAAGAACAGGTATATTTGGAAAATACTTTGTTTATGTTTGTTTTCCTGCAGAACTGTATTCCTTCTCATTGTAAACTGAAAGTGTTTTACTCTGCAACATTGTACTACAAAGCACCATGCTGAAACAGTTTTAACTGTGACCAATAATTGTATTCCAGGGGACTGGAAGAAGGAAGAAATTGTTATGAAGTATGATTTCAGTAAGATGGTTCTGGACAAATTTTTTTTTTTATAATATAAATCAGTACACCTCTACTGAAATAAACAGATCTATGATGATATTTCTAAGTTGAGAGTAGGCTGAAATGTGACTATTGGGCAATACTTCAGTGAACAACACACTAGAAAAGTGTGTTTTGACAATAAGGCCTGTTTGGTTGGTTGTATCTTCCTCAAGAATTTTGGACTCCTAACAGTATGGTTCCCAGGGTATTTGTAGGAATTTAACCAGTTTCTATCAATAGGTGATAAAATGTAAAATAGCAGATGCTGACATAACAGAACATTAAAAACAAGAAAAACCTAAGAAGAGTGACTAGGAATTTCACAATAAGTGATGCCACGCTTTGAAATAAAACCAACAATTTGTAATGATGAAAAGTACAAAACAAAATCCTCAAAAGTGAATGACAGCTCCTTTGGGTGTGCTGTGACAAGTCAGGTTCATGTCTTACAGCTTTTACAGTGTCCCTTTAAAAATGGCTTCACTATGACTTCGCTGTCAATTGTCATGAGGTCATTTTTAGGGTCAGGAAGGGATTGTTCCATCATCAAGTGTATGTCTGTACTCTTTCATTGTATGCTTAGTTGCACACTAGAGAGAAGTACATTAAAGACAGCATTTATTAACTTAAAGAGTGATCTGTTATGTTAATGGCTTCACTTCTGGCCATGTGAAAGAGGATTATAAATCAATAAATCAAGGCAAATGTGTTCTTTTAAAAAAAATGCAGCTAAGTATTTGGTGCCTGATCTTTATGGCTCCTATTAAAAGAACAGTCATTCCAGGCTGGCCATAACTGGATAGCATTTCTGATACAACAGTTAGGCAACTGTAACGTAAACTAAATGAATCCAGGTTACTTAATTTGTACAAGTTATGTTTAGAAATGTTTAGTTTGCTGAGATTTTAGAAGTGTAAAAAATAAAAACGTAGAATACATACATGATTTTAAGTGTTTCACTGCTTTAGAGTTTCTTGTTCAGACAGTAAAGGGTGGGCCTGAAAAAGAACCAGAGAGCAAGACTGTCTTCATAAATCACACGGTTTTGGATTGGGTTTTGGCAGTCAAAAAGTAAGAACTGCAGCTAGCAATTCTCTTTCATTAAAGAATGATAAGCTTTTTTCTTCAAACCAGAAATATTGTCAGTTAGCTTAAGTTAGCCAAAAAACGTCATAGACCTGAAAAATAATGTGGAAAGGAATCACATTCAACAAAAATATTGGTTCAAGTCCTTCACAGTAGAATTGATACAGAAAACTCTTGGACACAAATTATTCCTAAATTATGACACTATATCATACATATGGACATTGGCAGACTGACCATTTTCAATAAAGCAGCTGGAGACTCAAGTATTTTAGAATACGTATTAAGTAGAGCTTGTGACTTGATGGGATAACATTTGTTATTTGTTTGCTTGAAGGTGTGTGTTTGCATGTAGCTTTGAGACATTAATGACAAAAGTAGGTGAAAGATGGCCCTTTCAAAATCTGAGGTTCATATGCATAGGTGATTGACATGTAATTTTCATGCAGTTATAGAGGAACAGATGGAAATACTCTAGAACTTAGTATGGGTACTGAGTCTCTCTCTGTATGTTTCTCACTTACTCCCTTTCCCAAAAAGAACATATGACCCAGAATAGGAGGTGACCGCCAAAGATCTTAAATGCCTCTTCAAAAAGGTACCCCTACCTCACTACTTCACAAAAATCCACCACATCCTGAAAGAAAACCCCAAATCAAAATTCCAAGGTAAACAACACTCCTAGTATTTGCTCCAAACATCATGCAATACAGAAATATTTCAATACTGAAATTAGAAACATTGCTGAGCCAAGCTGTCGAATTTTGTGAGTGTTTAAAATTTTAGTGTAGCTCACTTCCTGACCCTGGTCACTGGCCTGGATCCAGGCCAAAGCTTCAGACCGTGTACCTTGGAAAGCTGACAATCCTGTTGCAGGTCTGCACTTCACATGTTGGGATTTTTTTTTTTTTTTTTTTAATGAAAAGCAGCTAATTTAGGGCCAATTTAAGTCTAAATTAGATACATCTACAAAATCTGCAACTAGAGTATAGAAGTGATGGAAGAGCAAATACACCCCCAGACAACACAGTTAAGTTACGAGCTGGAGTTAGTTGGCAAGTTCTTGATGCTATTTTTTTTTCTGATGGAAAATGTTGGTACCCTGAAGTGTGTATACTTTTCCCAGAAATACTTTTTTTTTCCTTCTATAACCTCACAAGAAGAGATTTGGAACTTTTTTGTTTGTTTGCTGGGGGGAAGGTTTTGGCCTAAAATGAGAAACAGAGCATCAATGATAATGGCTGGAGTGCAGAGGTTAGAATAATAAATTTTTCTTTTATACCTTGCATCTTCCTTTATGCCTACCTTTGTGAAACTGAATAAAAACAGCTCCATGGCTATCATTTTAATCATGTTGGAACCTGCTGAATGTTTGACCACTGCAAGAAATAAAAATGCCACATTTTCTCTCTTAACTTTTGAGACAGCCTAGAACAAATGAGATTATTCCCCTCCCCCTTATTCCCTTTATTCAGTATAAACTACTTCAGCAGTATGTTTAGGTTGAAAAGTCTCATTTTAAAAGTGATGCATCTATTGGCTCTCTCTTCTCTTTTACTGGTTTAAGTCAGTAATTTAATTTGACTAGTAATTAAATACTAATAGATCTATCATCTGCTGCACTATTTCTAAAAGAGTGTTTTGGAAGTATTTGTACAGAAGTAATGATGTTGAAAATGTCTCATATGTATATACAGTTATGAATTTTATCTCATTGTCATTATTTAGCATTTTCTATTAATGTGCATGGCAAATATATATGGTCTTGTTGTGAGCCTGGCCTATATAACACTCCTGAATGCTGAACTGGTAGGCTTCTAGTGATTTAGTTCACCTCTGATCTATTCCTTTAGTAAGGATGATTACAGCTCTAAACAAAATAATAACAATATACAGGAAGATTATTAAATTTCTACACGTCCACTTTCTTTCAGAAACGTAATTCCTTGTTTGCTAAATGTATTTTCTGCTAATTACCACCAGTGATTTTCTAATGCAAAGAACACAGCAAACATGGTGACATAACATGCTGGAAGAGCTGGGCTACAGTGTAAAACAATAATGAAGAAAATCTGGATGGAAAATATGGAACTGGCTAGTTGCTTCCGAAACTGAATGAAAGCAAATGTTATCCCTATCCCTTGAAAACAATCTTGTCAGGAAATGTGGATATACACATGTACAAACCCACCCAAACAGAATGGTTGCTAAGCTTAGATTGTATAAATTAAGATCTTTATCATCTTGATTCTTCTTAATCCTAGTCTTTAGCCCCAATAGCATTTGAAAAAGAAAATCCTCTACTGTTTGGGGGGACGGTGGTGGGTGTTAGCCAATAAAACATAATTGCTTTGTTGTAATCTGTAGATTTTTTTCCATAATAAAATAATAAAAAATAATTTAAAAAAAAAAATCTGCTCTGTAAAGCTACATTCACACTAAATTTTATATGACAATTTTATTCATTTTTTCTTCCTGGTCAAAGCTGTTATGTGTTACCCCTAGGTATAGTCCAATAACAACTCATTTCCATCTCAGAAATGTCCACATTTCAAAATGTCACATAGATGAATCCTGAACAAATAGTGCCAAAAAGGATTTAGATTATGAAGGGAAGCTTTTCTGTCTGAAAGTTATTAATTCAAATTTTATAATCCTAAACAATCACAGAAAGTTGAAAACTCTTTCCTAAGATAAACTTTAAAATTATGCTCCAAGAGAACACATAGTTTATTAGCTCATATTCAAGCTAGAATTAATAAAGTGATTTATGTAAGCAATTAGAACTATTCACTGCAATTTGAATTATAGCTATCAAATACTTTATCAATTAATATCAGTACATAGAGTCTGAATTCCAATATTCTCATTTTGAATAATAATGACTATGCATAAAATTAAAATACTTTATAAGCATCCTGTGAGCTGAAAAATGAGCTTACAACTTTTAGTACGAGTTGATTTAAAATATGATGTATGCATTTTAATAGATTTATGCAGCTTTCTGCAAATATGATATAATATGTCAAACTAAACATACAGTTTTCTATTATTATACTTTCATTGTGACTAAGGATTGCTCAGAAACAGAAATAGAACTAAAGCTGAGAGTTACATTCCTCTGTAATTGGTACAACTGCATCTACAAATGGAGCTAATGAAGTATCTTAACCACTGAAGCTAGATTTGATTATCTCCTTACTTCTTACCATATTAAATACATTACAAAAACTCTTGAAAAGAAGGAAGAACTGGCAAGACATACAATGAGTGGAACCTTTAGAAAATGCCTACCAATAAATCACATGCAACATGAGAAGTGCAGATCCCTCCTATAATACATGTCCAAAATCACATATAGGTAAATATAAATTTCCACTATAGATCCTGATCTAAAAACTGGCCAAATAATTAGTGGAGATTTAGATCAATCAAAACATCATTTGATATATTATACTGGAAACTTTTTGATAACTCTTATTAATCTAAGAAAAGCTTGTTTGAATTGATAGAAACAATTTATAATGTTCAGAAGAGATTTGGAAAAAAAAAGTTGTTTAAAAAAAAGTATTTTGAATGTTGAAAAAAGTTTTAAATAAAAATTTTCATATATATAATTTTTAAAATTTGCACATAGTTAAGATATTAAAAAGAATTACTAATGATGAAAAATATTTTCATTGCTGTGCAACAAAAGTGATCTTTTAAAAAAATAACTTGTCCTGCCAAGAAGAAAGTTTTAGATAAAATAATTTCTACCTTGTTTAAGTGAACAAATAGAAGTCTTGGAGGGGGGTGTTATCAATGTGTGTAAGTATCTGATAGGAGACTGTAAAGAAGACTGAGCCAGGCTCCTCTCATTGATGTCCAGTGGCAGGACATGAGGCAAGGGACCTAAACTAAAATACAGGAAATTCAATTTAAACATAAGAAAAATAATTTCTTCTTTTAAGGGTTGCCCAGAAAGGCTGTGTAGTCTACATCTCTAGAGATATTAAAAACCCAGCTGGCTATGGTCCTGAGCAACCTGCTTTGAGCAGAAGGATGAGACTGGGCACTCTCCACAGGTCCCTTCCTCTGATTCCATAGTCCCCCCAGAAAAACTACAACCATTTTCCTTCTAGCTGAATATGTTTAAAAAGAAAAGAATTATAAAAATTATATATACACACTTAATTCTCACAGAAGCCAAGAAGGGACCCCTGCTACCAAAACCTTGCCACGTAAACCCAATACAACTACATACTAGCTAACAAAGACAACTTAGTATCTCTTTAAAACTACATGTGCCATATATAGGTAATTAGTATTTGTTTACTTTTGTTGTTGTTGCAATATTTAAAACAGTTCAGAATACATATGTTCATGCCCCAGAATGCTTATGATCTATGTAGAAAAGACAGAAAGTAGAAATATTGTTGCCATCCCTAACAGTATGAAGAGCTGAATGCTGGAGCCATGAGGAGCTGGTTGTGAAGACTCTCTAAGTTCCACAACATCAGTGAGCTCCAAAAATTTCTGAAATTCTCACTAAGTACTTAGTGCCTAAATTCTTATGAGGAACACCCAGAACACACGGGAAGTCTTTTTCAGAGCAAGAACAAAGTTTTTCTGGATCCCGTTCTGTCTTTATAAAAGCTTATTTGGGTCAGGCTTGATACAGCAAAGATACCTTTAGGCTTACTAAGTTCCCCATACACAGACAGAACCTTTCCTAGAAGCCAGGTCAGGGTAGGAGTTAATTCAGTATGACCAGACCCTAAATCATCAAAAACTTTGTATGAATCTACTCCCCACATTTTGGTTGGTTGGGTTTGGGGTTTTTGTTTGTTTTTTTGGTTTTGTGGGGTTTTTTTTTTTGGTTTTTTTTTTGTTTTTTTTTTTTTTTTTTTTTTAAGTATAGACACCAGTAGGTATAAAAAGTCCTCAGTTTAATAAGGTGCATATTTTGGAAGTCACAAGCATATATATTGGAACAGGAAAGCAACACTTTAAACAACATAAACCCACAGCTGTTCAGTGAGCCAGATTAAATAAAGATCTGAAGATAAATCTTCCCTTCCTTGTCCTATAAGATGGGTCCTCTTGTTTCACCCACTTTGCAGTTGGTGTTGTTTAGTTCTGTCTTATGCAAGCCTCACAGTATTATCTAGGTCACTAGAAAAGCATTTTGCTTTTCATCACCTTTGAGAGTTGGTGATAGATTTATTTGTTGCTACAAGTAAGACCCCTGCTACTGTCAAGCTGGGGCTGATCCTCCCAGATCTGAAAGCCCACACCTATTCTAGTCCCCTTCAGCTGTCATTTTTATAGTAGAGACACATAAATGTTTTTACAGCATGATTCATGTCCTTATAGGTGTGGTTCATCTATACGTGGTTAGATGAATACATCATCCCTAAAGAGTGTCTATTTTTCCCTATTTATTATAAAGAGAGATGAAAGTACACAGCTTAAAAGAAGCTGTATGCATAGCAGATGTCTAAAACCAGAGGTAACGATTATATCTTTTTCAGCCTGCACCTATGCTGCAAGCTTACTGCTTTCCTCATGCTTACCTGAATTCAAATGGTAGTCCCATCTTCATGGTCGTAGTGCCCAGAAAAGACACAAACTTCTCCTCCCCGCCAAGGTTTCCTATGACCTGTATGAAGCAGAGAGGAGAGGCCAGGCCAGGCCAGGCCAGGCCAGGCCAGGCCAGGCCAGGCCCTCATTTCCTGCTGCCATTCTGTCCCCCCAGGGCTGGGAAACCAACACCACAGCACACTGTACCACAGATTAAATTATGAGAAACTCATCAGACCTATCAACTGCCAAACCTGGATTTTATTATCCTCTGTTGAGTCTGGCATCACGATAGGCTTTACTTGATTAGAAACACATTTGTGTTAATTACACATTTGCAGTTACCTCGTGTTTAATGACAATCTCCAATCCTTCAGCTATTGCTGAGTTCATTAACAGAATAGGCAGAATGATTAGTGTGTCTCTTGACAGAAGCTGACTTGTTACAGGTTTTTTTCTTGTCTATTAGATCATATAGAAATGAGTTTTCTGATTCTTGCATTGATTTTGGAATCTTTATTGACAGAAACGTTGATTAATATACAATGTAGTGGTAACTATACTCATATATCTTGACACTTTATTTTTTTCTCTTCCAGTTTATTTTTACAAAAGAATATTTCCGTGAAAATGTTGGGGTTTTTTTTTCATAAAATAGGTCTTAACTTGCTACTTCTGTTTCCCACTAAATTTTCCACTCCCAATAAACTATTCCAGTGTCAGAGAGAGTCTGAAATCCAGCAGAACCAACAGCTTTGAAATCCTTACAATGCCAGACTCTAATAGAAGTGGTTGGTAATTTTCCAGTGAAAATGTTTGAGGATATATATTAAGGAACATATTGGTTTCTCTAAGTCTCCATCTGCTCCAAAAGTTTTATTTTAATTTTCCCTCAAAGATACCTTACCAACATTTTTCCTGTTATCTCTTTGGCTTTCAGCAGCCTTCTCTGGTCTTTTTCATTAATGGAAACATATGGCCACACAATAAAATAAATATGCATCTTGCTTTTGCATTTTAAGCCCTGGAAAACTCCCCAATCCACATACTTCAAGTCTTTCTCTGGCCTTGTCACACTGGTCTGTCATTTGAGTAATAGTTTCTGTTGTATCAGTCATCATATAAAAATCCATATAGCTTTTTCTTTATATACTCAAAGTCTGTAATGTTTACCAGCCTAATTTTCTTCTTTTTTTTTTAAATGGATGTATTTCTACAATATCATCCAAATTAAAGTTTGTTAGGAAAATGTGTCCTCAGAACATTTTCCTTTTTACAAATTTGTCTTTTTTTTTTCCTGTACCCTTTTCTCAGTCCCTCTCTAAAATAGGTTTCTCTTATTTTCTATCAGCTAACACAACAATCAAAGCTGCTGACATTTAGTCTTAACTTTTAACCAAACTTTCCTTTATCCTCCTGGGAAGAAAAATCTAACTTTCCACATCTTTCTTTCATAAAGGTTAAGATGTTACCCTGACTCCAAGTAAATGACTCAAATCTGCCCAACTCATTCTGCTTTTCCCTTCAGGAAACTTTGTGAATATGCATCCTGTACAATTCCTTGATAACAGGCATACAGCCAACACAATATCCTCTGGAAAATGCCTGCTCTACTTCAAAGCCTGTTCTCCCCTAGATTCATGAAACTGTAACTTCCTGAAAAATCCTCTGCCTTCTGCACGGGGCTGATGTGAAGGGCTTTCAACATCTACACTTCCTTTTCTGTAGGGAGTACCCAAATAGGGAAAACTCTAACTTCTGAAATCAGAGATACCATTTTTATTGGTATAAAGCAGCATGTGTCAGTGAGGGTGAGGGGATAGGAACACATTTCACTTTGCAATTTGTTCATGCATTAGAGTCAGCACACATTAGCAGCCTACCAGAAGTATCCCAGATGTAGTGCATTTATGTGATTTGTAAGGTTGAAAGTAAAGAATTAAATTCTAAACATGTTTAATAAAGCTGTGCTTGTTTGCAGTTGACAGAAACAAACCAACTTATACTGAGGTCCAAATTAAGTGAATCGCAAAAGTGTAAGTATTATGTGTTAATATACAAGGTTATCCTACAAACTTTTGTGTTGAGCACTGATAGCTGAAATCTCATGGTAGAAAATGACACATTTAATCCAAACTTCTGTTTTGCTTTGGGAAAAGTACAAAACAGAGAACCTGTTGAAAAAATACCATTGATTATACAAGGAACATGTTTTAATGTGACCTGAGAGTCCATGTTTAGCACATGCTGAAATACCAGTCTGGGCTGAGGGTCCAGATGGAGCATTTTGTAGCTCCTGTCTGTATCCCCACCTGGGTTTCATTTCTGCAGAAACCAGGACACGTATGATAGGGCAAGTAGCACAAGTCCAAGGCTCACCCTGATGTGAGAGTCAGGATGCAGGATGACTGGGAAGCTCTCCGGGGCCATGCAGTTTGTATATAGCTTAAGCAAGACAATACATAAATGCAAAAGTTGAATTCCAACACAAGGAATACGTCACCTTTTTGCCCCACAGAGAGAATGAAGAACATAGACAATACAATACACTTTTTGTGACTGTCAGTGATAGTAACAAACTACTATATTACAGGTTTTTGTCATTATATAGGACACCTTCAGCCACAGCGCACAACAGTGTTTCGTGACATGCTTTTCCCATTAGTGCTTTACTGAGGTGTGAATATTTTCATTAATGTTGTGCATTCATTTACATTAGTTTTTATGGGTCCTTTTCATTCTGAAAGGTGGACATTTCTGATATATCTGAAGAAATAGATGTATTCTCCTCTAATGCAGAAGGGGAAATGTCAGAATAAGGCTACACCCTTTACAAGCTTCCAGCATGAGTTCATAGGGACACTGGGCCAGATTCTACTATCTTTACACCAGACTAATCATAAAGCATTGGCTAAAACATATGAGAGATGAAAATAAAGTGAGTATTCATGCTAACGGGAGTATTAACTTTAGGCATCTAATTTTAGATTCATCCAGAAGGCAGTTCAGAGATCCTATGCTAACCTGTTACAGATGGTAAATCACAAGAGGAGCCACTCTTTTTCCCCTGACTGTAGCAGGAGCTCAGTGAAAACTAACCTAATTTAAGCTGTGGTTATATGGTGACTTGAAGTCTGCATAAATCTCCATAGCCATGAAGATGGACAGTCTGTGCCTCTTCCCGCACATATTTCACAAATCCACATCTGGAATGTGGATTTTAGATTTAGAAACTAAAGTGACCAAAGAGACAGGAGGGGTGGGGGATGGAGATTCAGAGATTAGTTTTTAGCTATGCCAGTTCCTGGATCACATTCTGGGACCGAGTGTCTGCATGAAAGCTCTTGCTGACAGAATGGAAGAAGTGAGAAATACCCAAGGATAAGAGGGAGGAGAGGACAGCCTCTTTAGGTAGCACCCTGGTTTTATGTTCTAGTACTGTGAATGTGTAAGAGGGGCTTGATTTACTTGTAGGCAGTATTTAGCATTGAAACATGCTAATAATGTACATCTCGGTGGAACTGATTGTGGAATAAACTTCCAAAGAGTACAGAACAAAGATGGTGTTTCATTACATTTAGGGAGCACTGCCAAATCTTTGTCCTTGATAAAAGACTTCCACCTGAAACACAGGCATATTCATGATATAAACCAACCTTGTTCCTGCCTGAACTATCAAAACACTTCATGCAAAGAAGTGTTTCTGTAACTCAAAAGAGAAGTGCCAAAGGGTATACGAATTGCTGCAGCCTTTGTGACCCAGTTTATGCGAAAGGTATTCAGATGTTACAGAGCTGAGAAGCAGTTCAACCACTTAGATATAGTACTTGCTTTATAAGTATTCCTCCTACTTTTGGTGGAGTGACTCACAAAACATGTCTCCATGCAAGAAAACATCTTGCAAACTGTACTTAATATTCAGTAGTGTGTTACAGATGTCACAAAGCTTGCCTCTGTTGTGCTCAGTTTGGGATTTTTGTGGTTGAAAGCAAATTTAGAGCGTTTTTTTTTGGTTACATGTTTATGTTAGACCAGGAGTTCAGGTCACTAGTCTACCGTGTTCACAACACTTAAAAGGTCCTCAGATTACTACTTTAAATTCAGAAAATAAATATCAGAACCCTGCAGGCCAGAATCATGTCTTGAATTTGGAGTATCCCTGTTTTGTTCAGGTATCCATATTACTCTTCCTGACAGAAGGAACTGTAGTTAGCACTTATCCCTACATAGATAAAGAATACATATTTTGGAGCAATTTTTCAGGGTAAGAAAAAAACCAATACAATAATAAATGAAGGTCAATACAAGCAGTTTATGTAAGCTGTTTTGCTGAGGGCTGAATATGAGAAATCATACTCACATGGTATAAGGAAAATATGGAGTTTAGCTCCTGTTTATCTGTGTTCCAGTCCCCAAGTTCAACACCAGAATATAGATCTTTAACACATCTAGCAGATATTATGATTATTTATTGTTTATTTTGCACTGGTTTTTACTGTTTCAAGCAAAATCTGGGCCTTGCAGTCCTTAACAATAATGAACTCATGGTTAAAAATGGCTCTAGTCTCAAACATAGCTAAAGAATTTTCATATATAGATGAAGAATTTTTTATTATCCTCAGCATTATGCTTTCATCATTTAGAACCAAATCCTTATGCTCTTACCTTTTTCCCCTTTTCCTTTTTACTCCTATTACAGAAAGTGTGATTTTTTTTTTTCTTCCTGAAGTATTAAGTTTTAAAACCAACTGCTCGAGTTGGCCTATTAATAATAATGTAAATGTTCACCCAGTAATGGAAGAATAAAACATTAGCCCCTTTCTCCTTTCCCTCAGAGAGCTCAGCAGTCCTAATTTTGTATTTGTACCCTGAATTCTTGAGCTGTTTTGAATTTTAGCATCCAGTGACTTTGCTATATTCAGCCTCTTCTGCTTCACCTAGTGCTGAATTCCATTTATTTCCTTTAGGGTAACATCTAAATCAAGTTTTAAATTGTAGCTCTAAGCTAATGGCTATTTTCAGTATTTCTTTATTCTGTGTTTATATAAACTTAAAACAAACACAGTCTAAATTCATATAAATGGAAGAAGCATAAAATAGCTACATGACAGATAAAGAGAGTATGAAACCAAATAAACCTTTAGAATAATTAAGTGTTCCTGTTGAAATATGCTGTTATTGTAGGAAGTGGAATGTTAAATCAGTTTAGAAATCCTTAGAGGTGAATTCACTCAGAGCTATTACAAAGCCAGAGTAAAATACACAAAATACACACACACATGGGCACGTGCACACACACATGTGCGTGCACACACACACGCTATTTTACAACATCTGTTAATAACCCAAGAATTACCCACAGAGAAGACACAGTAGAATAAAACACTATTACCAAGGAACAGTGATTACCATATCACAAGAAGGTAGGTGTCCATGATCAAAATGCACCGGCTAAATATATAATTATTTAGAAAATTCAGATAAACGAACAGGCCTATCCAAATTCTGTCAAGACTAAAACGTGAAACTGTTTGAAGCCTTAAAATTCCAAGATGTCTGTTGCTAGGTACACAGCATTCTCCGCTCCTTTTGAAATCTGTAAAGTAAGTGGTTACTCGTGGTTTTCCTTTTTTTCAGGTCTCACACTGAAAACCTGAGGATTAAGTATCTGACCAATTCCGAGGTTTATGGGGGATGGAAGGACAGAAGGGTGTGATGGAGGGAGGGAGAGGGCTCTGGTTAAAATATGCAGAATCCCTGAACGTGCCACATGCTGCACTGTGCCAAGGTCACCACCTTACACTTCCTAGTGGGGCATTATTTGTGTATTTATTTTTGCTTCTGCTTCTTTGCTCCAGACTTCATAGACCAAAATGCAGATTATTCATAAATAATCCGAAAGGAGATGATACAGACCATTAGATTGTCCTGCCACTAGTCTGTATCTCTGTGTGCCATTAACAAACAACTATAAGCAGCATCTCTGTGGGCACCTGAACTGTGTGCTTATGTTTCTAAGTATAATATATAAAAAAATAAGAACTTCATGTGACAGGTAAAAGATTTAACAAATAATAAGCAGTGTGTTATAGAGTATATTTTCAAAGGGAATAATTATGTCTGCTGAACATTTAGGAAATTTTAAGCTTTCATATTTATATCGATTTCAAAAAGCTACCTAATCAACTGAGAATACAACAGATACAATGCAAAATCCAAACTAATTGCTAGTCAGTCATTTAGTCATGTCAAGGCAAGAAACCTTTTTATTCAGTAGTCTTTGTGATTCTAAAATAGCAACGTGTCTACATGTTCCCTATGAGGAGAATTAGGCACCTAAAAATGGAGTCCTATCACTGGCTAACTTCATGAAAGTGGTGTATGAGCAAGGGATTTTACCACTCCACTGAAACGGAGTTAAGTGCCTCCCCCAGCTCTGCATTCAAGGGTGTGAGACAGGTGCCTGCATCAGCCCTTCCCTCGGGTACACACAAACTGGTACTCCACTTCAACCATTAGTTACAAAACTCAGCGGAGGTCTAGACTGAAGTCCTGCCTGTGCTTGTTTGAGCTTTTACTGACATGAACTATGAGCATCCTATACCACCAGGCTACAATAAAAAACAGACTCTCTCTGTATTTCTTGTTGAAGATGACTTGTAGGACAGCATGATTAATAATTGCTCTGTGGTCCAGTGACAGGAAAGCTCATCAAAGATACAGAGGACAGTTTTAATTACTTTCCCTTATGAATATTTAATAATGAATAACTATTTATATTTCATGGAGCAACTCCAATGGGTATGATGCCAATCCAGAATAACTAAGGAGTTAGAGCACTTTGGAGCACAGGACAGAGATTCCTGTCCCGGTTCTGGGTTTATTTAGGCAGTAAAGAGGCTGAATCTTAATCTTTCATATTCTCTGTGAGAGCAGAGGCCAATGAACTATTGGCTATAAGCTATTCTGTGGTACATAAGATACAATCATCTTGTTTTGGCCAAAATTGCCATATTTGCTGAAATTTGGTAAGTTAATGTGTTCTGACAAAATCAAGTTGTTTTAGAAAATAACTGTCTAGCTCATTTCATCTATGATAGCAGGATCATTTCTTTACTTGTACTTCCATCATGTTTACTCAGTATTGCCTGTTAAGAGCTCTTTGGTTGAACACCGGTATTTCCTGCCCAAACATACATTCAAGTTTGTGTTTTCCTTAGGGAACAGGAGGAGTCTGCATTTGGACTTGGGCATTGAAATAAACAGATGTATTACAATGCTTACAAATTGCCATTGGATTAAATAGACACTAGTTTACATTACATTTAAACACTTTATACCATACTTGCTGTAAGAGGGAAATGAGCTTATGACCCTTGAAACATGTCTAATTTCCTACGATTTATGCTTAATGGATGGAGAATAATGGAAGCTACTCCAAGAGGAGACATTAAGAAAAGCTTTTCCTGTCAAGGTGGGTATGCAATTGTTCAGGGCAGGCGCTTCAAAATTAAAATAGGTTTCTGTTTTTCCCCCTGTGTTGTAAGCCAATTTTCTGCCATTTGACATGGTATTTAACCCTTTTATTAATCAGAGTGAGCTTTACTTTCCATTTGACTCCAGTCCCCTTCCCATAAAAAAACCCCCAAGTGCCAGAGTTATAATATTAATTGCTCCTTAGGGGGTTTTAACAGTATAATTTTACTTAGGATCCTGTCAGGAAGTTTAGGACCCTAGCTGATGCTGACTTCAACATTTAATGATGTTACAACCTGACTTCCTGATGAAAGTCAAAGCAAAGTATTCCTGAAGTAGGCTTTATATAAAAGCATTCCTACATTCAACACTCAGGGTTCATATCATTGAAATTTATTATCATGTTTGAGGTGATTGCTTCAGCTATTTCATGGCACTTTGTAGGGAATGATATGTCTGATATAGATAGAACACAGATCTATTTACCTGGTGAAAACATCCAGCAAAACTTCCATTTAGTCTACAGAGGGTGTCTGACAAACTTTATAGATGTATGTGTGAAAGAATTGGTATTTTCTTAGTAAGCACATCCTTCACTACTATTCTTGCAGAATGGTAAGCATAGTGATTTTTGTATATAGCAGACTATTTCTATTTTTAGGCTCATTGGTTGCTAATTCTTAGTCACGGAGCAGGTCTCTGGTAGTCATTCCTAGAATGTATTATCTATCAAACCCCTGTTTTCCTGATGGGTGTCTATTTAACTGTGTCAATCCCTGAACTTGCATTCTTCCCTAGCATTGTTTGGGGCTGCATCATTCTCATAGGGCAGGCTTTAGCAATAAGGAGCATAAGTATGACCAGGTGTGGTTAGTTATTCTATTACCAAAACCCCATCCTGCTTCCTGTGCGTGAGCTGAGTGCCTTGTACATCATTATTAAAGAGAGGGAAGCAAGCAGGCATCTGAAATGCCAACAAGAAAAAGGAATAAATGTCCTTCTATTACAACCTAGCTTAATTGTTATTAATGATATGTAGTCAACAGCAACAACAAGATCATTCTTACATCAAGTAAAAATGCTAGGAAAATTTCAAACATGGGTGGGTATTAAATGAAAAGTATCTTGCTTGTTTGTTTATTTGTTTTAAACCACCTGTGCAGCTCCCACATACTTCAGCAAAAGCATGTCTGATTATGCTTGATTGAGGGCTTAAACCTGGTGATACAGCCCTGCTTCTGTTTGAGGCAAGTGCCTGATTTGTTTTGCTGGTCACAAATCTCTCTTGCCCTTCTTGGAAGGGTCTTGTGATCACAGAATCACAAAGCAAGTCTCAGGAGGTCTCTAGTCCAAACAGGGTCTGCTATGAGATCAAACCAGGTAATTCAGGGTTTTATTTAATAATGTCTTGAAATCCTCCAGGGATGGAGACTACACAACCTCTCTGAGCAACCTGTTAACTACATGTTATTGATATGAGAATTGGTAGGTGTCTACTTCAGTTCACACTGCAGGCCTTTCAGCAATCCCCAGTTATTATCTAAGAACTACAGTTGCCCATTACTCTGCAACCAAGGCACATAAGGTGAGGGTAGAGTCTCACCTCTACGTTTGAAATGCAATATAACCACTTGCATAGTTCTGTAATGGAACACAAAACCTAGTGAAGACAGACATGCCTTGGAAATATGCCTTCCCTCCTTTGGATAATCATTAATGGGAGTTCAGACAGTGGCTTGAATGGGGACAAAACTGAATTGAATGAGAAAACATAAACACTAAAGATGTTTTAAGCTGAGACACATCTGTGATTTAAATCTACTCTCCAGTAACTGTGACAAGAGCCTTTTTATTGTGAGATATTTATTTGATCATAAATATGGACAGAGTCCAGGATTCTTCTTTTTGTGCCACAAATTTTATTTGTTTTAAAGCCAATTTCTGTGATTGGTAAGATATGTTAAAAAAACCCAACAAATATGGTGTTAAGTTCACATGGGACCCTCTAAGAAAAAACAATGTGCCTTTCCCCAGACTTTTAGACCCCCCCATTTATGAATACATTGTTTCATTTTCTGATTTTTTTTTTTTTTTTTTTTTTTGGTTGGGTTTATTTATGGGAAGAGAGGAGAGCAACTAGACAATTGGTAAACATTTTAAAAGCCAAAGGATCATCCTTAAACATTTAATCTGTTTTAAATTTCTGTAGAGAATCTATTTATTTTTGTAAGCTCTTTCCAGAGACTGGTTTGAGATTGTTGAAACTTTTGTGGTTGACTTACATTAGTTAAGTCAACCACATTCCATTAGCAGCACATGACAGCAGTACAAGAGGATTATGAATAATAATTAGTATTAGGTAATTTAATACTTCTGCATACTTTGCACTTAGTGATTTCTACATTTTCATGCTACCTATATAATTTGCCTATTTTGAGTCACCAGAAGGGTGTGTGGAATTTCCTTAACTTTGAAATCTTGATCAGTATATCTCTTCCAGATGTAAACCCATATAAATATATGGGAAAGTGTAAAAATATCATCTCGATTGTCCTGAAATTTAAAATTGAAAGTTATTATAGCTTTAATAGAGCTATATAATATAAGAGATGTCTCAATCTAAATATTCACACTTATATACCTGAGTAAAGAAGATAAAGATGGGGCCAATCATTGTAATAGTATATTTGTTCTGAATACACTGTAAAGACAATGGATAGCATTATTACATATGCCAGAACATGTGTGAGCTGAGATCAGTCTGCACTTACACATGTGCAGAAAGGCTTCATTTTATTCCTTAATGAAGAGATGTAAGGATAGGTCCAAAGTAGAGTAAACTGTCTGACTATCTTCATAAGCTAAGCAGCTGCCTTCTACATTCTTGCCTGTGTCACCAAATGTTGTATAATCTTACTTATATCTAAAGTGATAGACCTGACAATCTGCAAATGGTTCAGTTCCGGCTCACAGGAAGGGTTTAATCTCCTGGTGCAGAAAATGCCTTAAGAACCTGGCTAATAAAATAGTACATAAATGTACAAACTTCAACCACTTTTTTCATTCCCAACTATGGACAATGATGTAACATTTGAAGAATTCATTCAGTCAGAGTTAAAATGAAGGACGGAGACCACACTGGGGGAGAAAGAAATGTGGCCATTCCCTTCTGTCTCAAGCACCCAGTTACAGATATGCAAAGTGACAGAAAAATAATATTAAATTACCACATTTTGCATTGACTTAATGTAAGAGATTATAAGAGGTTTAAGGCAGGAAAGAGTCAAAGCCTCTGGCTTTTCAAGTCCTTTTTCATTCTTCCCTCCCACATATTTGCAGGTATCTGCTCCAGGCAGGACTCTTCTAACCCATCTCTAATTAATACTTCACCTAATCGTCTTGTAATACTGCTAATTGTTCGCAAACAGGTGATTTAATCAACACATTGCTAACAGGCGAAGCTTTATTCTCTCCACTATTTTGTGCTTTGACACAGGAAGAACTTAGGCAACTATGTGCCAATTGCTTTGTTTCCATGTAATTTAACAGCAAGACATTATTTTCTCATAAGAAGTGCTCTGAATTTTTACTGCTAATGAATAAATTAACTAAAAAGGTTAATCTGCCTACATGTTTATGAAACATTATGTAAATTGCTCTCAAAAAGGTTTAATGGTAATTGAAAGCAATTGAAAACCACGGTACATTTCACTCAATTTTAACTTTTTTTTTCCTAAGTATACAAATTGCACTCATTTTAAATTTTACAAATGTGTAGGGCAAGAGATCGTTTTTATAAATTTAAAACAAAAGGAGTTTTCTTATAAATTTTAAGCTTTCCAGGTTTCCAAGGTCATGGGGATTCAGCTGAAAGTTTAACAATGAATTGTGAAGAATGAGTGTGGTTTAATATTTTAGTTACTAAACCAATAATATTTTTTTAACACACATTAAAGAAATTGACAAAATGTTTGACATACCAGTTTTTTTACTGAGATGGTTTAAGATCTACTGTCCACTCCAGGGTAGTGTGGGTTCATAAGGGCTGAATCTTGCAGCTGTGATGCATACACTAAACTCAAGGTTCATGCCTTCAATGAGATGACAACTCTTTAACACTTAAGTAAGTAAGTTGCTCAGTTTCTATGGCTCTATTCCAAATTCAACAACGGAATACATTAGGTCTGGTCTCAGGGAGATGAGACGTGTTTAGAAGTACAAAGTAAGTCCCAAATTCTGCCTTTATTAACAACCAGTCCTGTCCCTTTGATTGAAAAAGAATAGAAGGACGGGGAGAGAGGGAAGGGACAGAAAGAAATGCAGCAGAATTTGGTCCTATAAGTGTTTATAAAAGACGTTCAAGGAAAACAAAGCAATAGATCTATACATAAAGGTTTGTATTAAAAAAAAAACAGGAAAGAAAAGAGTTACTCCTCTAACTGAAATGTGATAGCCCCACGGCTTAAGAAATATTTATTTGCAGTCAAGTCACTTGCATTTATTTCATCGCTGAATTCCCTGTTTTGGTTGGATTTCAAAATAATCTGGATATTTGTTATATGAGGGAATGAGATGCATTTCCAAAAGACAATAATAACCTTACCTTGGAAATTAATACTTGATTTCCCTAACTGCTAAAATATTTTAGGCACTTACATAGGCATTTATGTTTTAGCCACAAGATGGACATTTTTTCTGCTTGTTTTTTGGTTTAGACTTTCCTAAAAACTTATAAAAACACCCAGATTATAACAAAGATTTTTTTTTTTTAATGTTGTCAGTGTTCTCTTATTAATTTTTTGCAAACATTTGTCTTAATCTGCTGTGATTTTGAAAACATTTCCTCTTTTGACTTGATAGTTTTCCTTTATTTTAACTTTATTTTTGTCAGTTATCCTTTCTTTTCTCTGCATTTCCTTTTGTGGACAGGAATTGGTGAATAGAAGAAGGAAACAAAAGAAGAAAAAGAGGAAAACCAGTAGTTTGTTGTGAATACATTCAGTGTTATGTATAGTATATTCACCTACTTAAAAATGCATTTGAAAATTTTCAAGCAGTTCTGTTTGCAACTGTTTACTTCAAACATCCCTGCTGGGTGTTCAAGATTAGTTAGCTGCCTTGAATGCTGCTCAGAGCACTGCCTTATATCTCTTTCAGAAAGTAAAAATAGTACAAAATGTGTGTTTGCAGTACATGCAATCTGTGCTGACTGCCAGCAGATTGAATAGTAAGAGATCATCCTTGATTTAAGAGTTCTCGACTTTGCATGGTTGCAGTGGAAATCAGCAGAGTCCTTGAAGGTAGCGCGATGCTGACGGACGTGAGGAGGAAATGGCTGCTCATCCTGTACCAGTGGCCTTGTCTGGGCAGCTCTAGTTGCCTCTAGTAGGCCAAAGCTGCCCACTCCTGCGTATCAAAGCTTACTGCAACTATGTCATCCTCATAACTTCCAATGAAGGGCAGTCTTGCTTAAGGAATTGAAGTATGTTTTGTCATTTCACTTTTCCTAGAAGATCCTACTATTCATTATCATGTGAAGTGGAGATCAGTTCTCACTTTCTACTAATATCTCAAATAAGTAATGAAAGTTCCTTAAATTCTTTTATAGTTTAATATGTTCTTATAAAAAAAAAAAAAAAAAAAGCCAGAAACATAAGAGGGTTTTTGCTGCTGTTTGGAAAAATCATAACTTGTAATCCCGTTCAAATTCTACCTTAAAAGCCATTGGCATTCTTGCTCCCACTTCTCCTATGTGGTGAATCATAGCCAAATCTCTCTAACAGTCTTTTTCTGATTTCTCCCGTAAGTGTTTCCGTGGATATTTTATATTCTTTTCTTCTTGTACTTGAATAGGTTTTGTAAATCATCAGTGTTTCTCTGATTCCCTCCACATCTAGTTATAAACATAAATTTCCCATCCTTTAGCTTCTTCTGGGTGCTTTTGTTCTGCTTTTATAAATTTCACTATCTTTTTCCCTGGTAATTCCAAAATGAGTTTGTTTGAGCACGGGGAATCAGAAATCTGATTAGAAAAAAAATGTTTCAAAGGAGATCATAGCAATGCATTTAATATCAGTAATACTTCCCTTTAATTATGTGAAGTTCCTCACCTGGCGCATGAAATTTGTACAGAGACAAGTGAATTGTGAACAACTCAGAGATTCAGGGAACTGATCCTCTTTTTCAGCCTGGGTAAAAGTAGGTTCCTCCATTTCCCACACTGTAACCCACTGATTTATCTGTGAATATAAATTAGAGAAGACTTAGAGCTGCTCGGAGTCAGAACATCTTGTTGTGGCAGGTGGTGAGGATTGCTGGTGCACTTCCCACTTTGGTAACTGCCTCACTCCTTATCCAAGAGGATAAATGCAAAATCAGGGTGGATGGGAATCAAGCCCCAGCTCTCATCCAGAGGATAAGTACCTAAAGGCTCTCTGCAATACATAGGCCTTCACGTTTCGGGTATGAATCACCACAGAATAATTTTTCTTATAAAATTTACAGCATTTTCTACTTCTGCCCATGTCAGAGAAATACCATATGAGAAAGCTTTCTTTCAGCAATTCTTTTCCCAGTGCTGGATTGGAGCCAAATGTTCACAGTTCCACATTAGTGGCAAAAAGCAACAAAGTATTTCTCCAGTTTCAAGAAGGGGAAAAAAAAAGAAGTCTACTCTATTTTCTGCTTGCAATCCAGATGATTCTTGACTGAGCATAGAGGAGCTTGTCACCTGGTCATTCCTTCCTCCTTTACAATTGCCTGGGAATCTGGCAGAAAAATATTCACCTGCTTCCCAATCATGAGCATGATTTATGGTTTGTGGTTTATACTTCGTCTTGTTGCAGTAGGTGCAATATACTGCCCTCTGTGTTTTCCCAATAGTCAATTGTGTAGCAGTGTAGCCCAAGAAGCAGTTAAAGGTTTTTAAAAAAGTACCACTCAGACCACAAGGATTGTTTTCCATGCCATTGCAGTGTTTGGCACACTTCAGAGGCAAGAGCGGCTATGGCCACTTTCCACTTGAAGACCTGGGCAGAGGACCAGGCCAGCCCACCGATTCCAGCTGGAGAACAAGGAGAGGTCACAGAACCGGTTAGCTACACCTAAAGCACACAGCAGACAAGTGACCTCATGGCTGCTAGAACACTTTCCTTTCTGAAACTCCCAGTAACAAGAGGCCCAGGCAGCAAACAAAAGCCATTAGAGAGGTTAGTTATACAGTCATAAACAGATAGCGTGTACTCTCAAATATTTAATAAGTCTGAACTGAAATTTTAGACTTTCTTCATCACTTCTGATCTAACTGCTTACCTCAAAGGCCTCAACAAGACCAGACCTTCAGTTGGCTAGGAATATTTATTACCAAAATGTTATTTTTAATAAATGAATCTCTTGTTTTAAATTTGCAGAAGCAGAGAAAAAAGTGACTTATTTTCTGTATATTTTTGTGATTTAAAAAATGTTGAGCATTTGTTTTACTTTCCCTCAGACCTGAGAACTCTTATGCCAGGTAATGCCCAAGGGAGAATTTTCACCTGGTGTTATAATGGGAAGCCTGGCAGATTTAACACATTACTCCAGTATTTGCCTCAATTAGATCTCATTTCTGTGGTTATTGGACACATTTCAGATAGTCTTTACCATCAGACCCTTTTAAACTCACATTGCTCACAAAGTTACCCAGGACAATATTATTGCAGAATGATTTAACAGTCTCCAGATAGAGCACATTAGCAAGGCAGACAAAACTCTAGATACTTACAATGTATGATTTATATTTTTATAAGGATTAGCAAAGTGATTTGCATAAAATAAGAACCAGCTAAGGTTCAAACTTTGTTTCCAGATTTGAAATTGGTCAGATAATTTCCAGTAATTTTATTGGCTCTTTCTCATTGTTGTTTTATTCTCACTCATATCTCTCACAAGCCCCTTCCAATTCAGTGGAATATTGCCTGGAAAAAGATTGGGTACAAACTGAGTTGAAGTAAAAACACTTTCCAAAGAGAACATCCATAAATATGCTGGGCACATACCTTAAATACTTCTATACATTTTGCTCCTATTTGTAAGTAATTGTCTCAGTTCAAACACAAGTAACAATATCAAGAGCGAAATTTGGATACCCAAAATGGGAGTCAAATTGCAATACATATAAATTGCTGTTCAAAAGAATACAGAATACAAAACCTGTACAATACCGACTTCCCAATTTTGTTTAATTCCTGGAGGTCTGAGCATTTTCATCCTAACCAGACAATTCTTTCCTCTAGCCCTGTATGGGCTCTAGATGGGGGGTGGAGTCACACATAAATTTCCTAATTGTACAAGCAAACCCAACTCACATTTCTGTCACTGAATTTGGAGCCTCACAGCTATTGCCGCTGAATGCTGATGACAGTGTCTGACTCTCATACAGTAGTTCTATAACCAGAGCCTTACCAGGGAAATTTTCCTCCCTGAGTCCCCTGAGAGTGGGTATCTCCTACCTCCCAGAAGAAGGCAGGGATGGAGAATGAGTTCTAGCTTAGGTTAGGATCTAAGGCATCTGACTGAGTTTTCATTTCTGCTCTAAGACCCAAGAACATAAATATAGGCTAGCTATTGAAGTGTTAGACATAGCGGCAAACCTTTCCTTAACTCAGACCTGAGACACAAACTGCTTGGACTGTGTGGTGTTCAAAGTCTGGACCTGGATCCTACATTCTTAAAAAAAAGCTTTTGATCTTGCCTGTAACATTCGAGCCCTGAAAATGGAGTTTCTCCATCCCTCCAACTGCAATTCTAGACTCAGGTTTCATAGAGCTAATTATATGGCCCATAATATTAAAAAAAATAGGCATGGCATGGAGGTGTAACTCCCGAGAACACAGTTTACAGATAGTCAATATATGGAATTTAACACTTGTGTAAAGTACGCAATTAGGCACCTTTAAAAATCTGATGTTCCATTAGTAAGCATTTCACAGTAACAATCAATGCAAGTAAATGAAGCAAACAGTTCAGTGTAATCATGTATCAGCAAATCAAATGCAGACTGACATGCTATACCAGAGTAATTTATTTCTGCTATTGATTTCAATGGAAGTTTTGTCTGTTGACCTACATATGCTATGTTGAATTTAGTCCTTAGAGATTAATAGCCATATAGGTTGACATCGAATCAAGTGATCACATTCCAAATGAGTGAATTTTTATTTCTGAATACTTAAGTATTCAGGAACCCATTAGCAGTCTATTAATAATGTGGGATCAATGAAAATAAATTTGGAACTTTGGATTTCTGTTTTCCAGGAAGTCAGAACCCCAGAGCAGTCCTCCCCTGCTGCACTGCACATGTCAACACAGAGAAGCGTGGGGTTTTTTTGGTTATCATGCTTGATATTTAGTATGAAGGTAGGTAAAGGAAAAACAGAAGAATCCATCACCTTGCAGCTGAAAGTTTTCGGAGCAAGTTACATATTTGGTTCTGATTTCTCATGCATGCTGCAGTAAAGTTGACAGGCATGACTCACTCACCACTCACATTAAATGCAACAGTGTGAAACTGGCCTAAAAAAACAGCACTTGAAAAGGAACTTCTTTGCTATGTTACTCTTCACCCTTTCTCTCACTCTTTGGGGACCGACTTTTTAGTAGGGCTTGTTGAGATAGAGCAAAGGGGTAACGGTGTTAAACTAAAAGATGGTAGATTCAGACTAGATATGAGGAAGAAATCTTTTGCAATGAGGGTGGTGAAACACGGGCACAGGTTGCCTGGAGAGGTGGTAGATGCCCCATCCCTGGAAACATTCAAGATCAGGTTGGACAGGGCCCTGAGCAACCTGATCTAGTTGAAGATGTCCCTGCTCACTGGAAGGGGGGTTGGACTAGAGGTTCCTTCCAACCCAACCTATTCTGTGATTCTACTATTCTCTCTTCAGTATCTCCCTATTGTCTTTCATCTTATATATAGGATATTATCCTTTTAGAGCAGAAGTCATCATACGTAAATCTGAGAGAAAGCTGTCACAATGCAAAGAGTAAATAGCAGCAATCTTAAATGTATGCTTCAAAAGAAATTTGTTTCCTTTGATACATTTTACAGTGTTGTGCCCGTAATCATGGTGTTTCAAAATAATTGCTCCAATAGGAAATCTTAAATTACATTTGGAACATCTCTTCCAGAAACCCAGTCAACTGAGTGCTATCCGCATTTTAATGAAGATAGCCCAAGTATTAGTCTTGCATGAAAGTTAATTGTCCTTCATTTTGACTATGTTTCTTCTATGTAGCTCACTTGCAGGAGTAGATTAACATGTAAATGAAGGTATAGAATATATAGGAAAGCAAGAAGAAACAGAAGGAAGGACAACACTAAGAATGCTCAGCAATGCAATAGCACCATATTCTAGTCTGCTTTACATTATAAGAGTACTGTGCTGAACTGTCAATAGTTTTCTATCTGGGTGTAGAGCCTAAATGACTTGTGGCTACTCCAGGATGAACTTAAATAATTTTTAATAAAATATGTGCAAGAGATAGAGTGGAAAACAACAGAAATGATGAGATTTTCACGGCCACATAACAGTAAGTTATTTGATTTCCCTGAAATTCCAGACACAAAGCAATTCCATTCTCATTGTAGGATGTTGCCCTGCAGCATGTATTAGAGCTGTCGCTCTGCTGTTTCACTCCTAGTGCATTACATATGTGTACAATATAGTTCTGCTCCCCGAGGTTAAATTTTGCTCATTGTACAACGAAGACCCTGAGGGCTAACACACACACTTGAGGAAGTATTATTTTGTCAATTTTGCTATAGAACTGTATCCAGCTATGTGATGAAGTTCTTGGTTTACTGTTTTACTTGTGCATGTGTTCTTTCTCTGAAACAAATTATTTTAATAATTTTCAATTTAAAAGGCTATTCCAAAGAAAAGAAGTGGAAACTTCATCTCTGAATAGCATTTGCATGTTGGGGAAAAAAAAAAAAAAAAGAAAAAAAAAGGAAGATGGAAACAAAGATCAATAACTTTTTCTAATCTACAGTAGGCATTGTCTGCATGACTGAGTGCTGAAGTCAGTACTAGCAACACTGATATCCAGATTCATCATGCATATGAGTTCAGTTCAGATACACAGATTCATCGGTTCTGATGCATTTGACATAGCCAAAACTTCTAAGATTAAGATTATGGACTCCTGTGCACTGTATTAACCTAAACGTCTAGGTATTAACAGCAGCCCTCAGCTACGTCCTTTTACAACTGTTTAACATAAATAGTACTTTCTATGCTTTATGTTGTATGCCCCAGTGATAAACAGAAAGCATCAGGCATGCCAAAACAATGAGAAAGGTTAGCTTGTACTACATCAACAAGGGTAAGTCATAAATAAAATAAAAGGAACATGATGGAAGGCATCCATCTTTAAGATGAAGGGGCAGCAGACATCTGATATGTTGAACTGTAGTACAGGATAAGGGAAACAGTGCATGTCCAACATAAAGTGCCATGAGATTTTCAATATTTACGTAGAACATCTGTAATTCTATTAGTGACTGGACATAAAAGTTTTCCTATCAACCAAAATTTTGTTAAGGAATGTGTCTACATTAGACGGAAGAAGGGCTGAATTAAATATTAATTTGTTTCAGATTTTAGTCTATAGTCCAAATGTCCTAACCTGAGGCTTTGAAAGTTTTCTTCCCCCCCGCCCCCTTCCTTTTTCCTTTTATCTAAGTGAGCTAACCTTTTTGTAAAAAATCCTGAAAGGTTGTGTGTACTCTGTATTGTATATTAGATGTTACTATAGGATTGTTCTTTTGAAAACCCGTTAAGTATGAAGTAAGAAAGTTCAGATATGTCGGTCATTTTGGTCAGTGTTATTTCCTTGGGCTTCCAAAAGGTTTATCTAAAAATAATGCATTTACTGCTACAGAAAGAATTAATTGTGTTGTCATTTGAAAGCATTTCACTTAGTCAAATGGTCTCAAGAAATAACTTTGAATGTCTGCTAGATAACTGTTGCTTGTGTAATACTGTTGATTAAAGGGGACATACATTAGGGATCAACTGTGACAACAGTCTTGTGATGGAGCAATGAAATTGTTTTGACTACCTTACAACCTCAACAACTCTTTGCAATATTTAAAATTAACATATTTGAAAGACTGAAAGAAAAAATCGTGAGCAGACTGGGTATAGACTGTAGTATATAAGAAGATTGTATACTCCTTAGTTTTCTTTTACAGTAATGTAACTTCATATAATTGCTTTATTTATTATAAATAATTTACATTTTTAGCTTTCAGGAAGCATGCAAGGTATTCTAGTGAAGTCAAAACAACTATTTCTTGTCTCTATAATGTGTTTAATGTTTCAACCAAATATGTAACATTACACTGAGAGGACAACTTTTCATCACCTCAACCTTTACTTTCTGTGTTAAAATAACACACGTGATATCAGAAAATAATATGATACCAAATCTTGAATAGGTTTCCAACACCTAAATGCACATCAAAAGCTCTTTGCTGCTGTATACCTGTTGGAGGTTACACCATCTCCTAATGTCTTATACCTACAGAATGCAAAAAATGCCTGTAATTATCCTTCCCTAGAGTTCATTTGAGCAACCATAAGATTAGCTTCCATGAGAAGTTCCTTGATCCTCTAGCTCTAGGTAGCAATGCTGTAATTAATAAATTATTGGCAATCTTATCAAGCCATTACTCTAGTCACTCTTATCAATCCTTCCACTAGTAGACAGCATGCTACTTGTCTGCAAGCTTGTGCCTGGAGAAATACTGTGGTGGATTAACACTTCCACAAGCTGAAAGAATAAACTATCTTGGTTCTTTTCATTAGTATGCACAAATGAAAATTTCAGAGCGTATCAATGAAACATCCAAAACTTATCTGTGATTCAAAAGGCATTATGTTTGGTTTGGACACAGAGTCAGCTGAGCTGTTTTTATTCATCAGCTGACTACCACTATTTACTGGCTGTCAAAAATTATTTTGCAAAATACTAGAAGGATAGTTAAGGTTATATTTTTACAGAAGGATACTAAAATTTCATCCCTTTACATCTACAGAAAATTTTTTTTACTATTTTTTGAAACTGATTATCAAGTTCGTGTAGATCTGAAGCTCTAGAATTTTTCAGTAAAGATGTCAGCATGTCAAAGATATTTGAAGAGATGCCTTGAACAGCCTGACATTTTGCAGTGCTACATGGATTAAAACCAGGATTAATGTAAATGATCAATCAATATGGACTAAATCATGAAGTGTTTCTAACTTTCTTGAAAGCAGACACAAAATTAATCTGTTAAAATTAAAATATGCATATAAAATTCTGTTAAAGAAAGTTAGCTCAATGATGAAATAAGAGGATTGAATTCCAGAATCTTGTAATTGAAACCAAAATCACTAAGGAAAAGCACTTGCATGAACAACTGTTAAAAGAACCAAAAAGGCACTGCATATCCCAACACTTTTAACTATCAAATATTGGAAAGGACAGAGGTTAATCTATTAAATTCTCAAGAGAAACAGTATAATTTCATGACCCAATTCATTTGGTCAGTGGCACTATGTTCCCTCAGTGAACTGCCTTGTGAGATATTTATTTTCAAAAGAATAGTCAGCACTTAGGCAAAAGTTTCTTGGAAAAATAATACTGAAATTAACAAACCAATGGTTTCAAGGCCAGGAAAAGTTAATTAAGGCCTGAGGAGATTACAAATAATAGTGGAAGTGAGTGTTTGAGATAGTGGGAAAAGTTAGGAAGAAATATATGGATGAGGAAGAGGAGAGGAAAAAAAGGAAATACTTGATCCATTGCTAAAGAAAAATATGTTGTGTTTCCCCCACAAATGCTGATATAACCTTACAAAGGAAGAAAAAAACCTACATAACCTTGTAACTAATGTGATCTGTGTTTACCTGTTGCTTTAAGTAGAATTCAGACTCTCAAATTAGTTTGACACAGAGAAAGAAGAAAGTGATAAGAAGACATAGGCTAGGTAAGATTTGCAAGCAGATGTAAAGAACATGAAAATGTTTTATTTGACCTTCTTGTCAAGGGGGTGTTTACTGGAATAAATTAAAATCTACATAAATAGAAAATCCTGATCTTTACAGTTCTTTTCTTCTCTATGATTTTTCAACTGTCTGACACTCATTGAACAAAAAATAAGGCAAACTAGATCGAGTCTAAGTTCCAGTTCAATAGTCCATTAGGGGTATTTCTTTTGGCACACATGTTAAAATCAAGACACTTTGTCTTTTTTTTTTTTTTTTTTCCTTGATATGACCTTATCTTTCCCAGAAAGAAGCAACTCACTTGGAGGAAACACTAGTGTCTGAGAATGCTATCAAAGCAGATAATGTTTGATGGAGTAACTCATGGTTTCATTTTGAGAATCTTGTGGGGTTTTTAACTATATTTTGGAGTTACACAAATATAAATAAAATGTTTGTGTATATAAACTAACATATCCAAATGTGGAGAAAAGTTTAAAGCAATTTGATTGCTCTAAGTCTACTGTACTGACTGAGGAGAACCTAAAAAGAATTATTTGGAATAAAAGCATGATTTTTATTGCAGTCTTTTGGACTGAGGAATTCTATGTTGTTACTTTTGTAATAACAGATATTTACAGAAGCTCTCAGGCTCCTCTGTGCCACTGACTGTTGAGCTTGTTCACAAGCTCCGGTGCAAATGATAGTTTATGCTATATTTTTATTACTTCAAACTAGCACAATTGATCCTGACCCTCAGATAGGCAGATCTGGTACTAAAACTGACGTAGAAGTGGCAGTCTGGGCAAATAGTCTGATGACCTTGTGAATGCATGAGTTTTCATGTCATTCTCTCTCTGACAGGGCAATATAGAAGCATAGCTGTAGTAACATAACTGTTATAGTGGTCACCCGAGGGTCACTTTTAAAGTAAATGTTAGCTTTGCAGATACTTTTCCTGATCAAATACACATGAAGTCTATTGGAATTCAGGATTTCAATAAAATCCTTAACACTGTGGATTTTTGTTACTAGAATTGTTGGTACTAGTCTGTTTCACATGCATTTAACGTGTTTCAAGGTATGTTATGTAAGGTTAATCATGTAACTTCGTTTTAAGATGTAAAGTCAATGTAATCTCATTATAACGTCGCTGTGGATTTCACCTACTGTTTATAAATCAGACCATGATGTAAATTAAGTCATGACTATAAAGCTTTAAATAAGAGACAATATCTTTTTTTTTCCCCCTAAAAAAAGCTTCTGTAGCCTTATTATTAGCCCATTATTTTTTCTCTCATTAAATGATGTAAGTGCCTTTGAATCACTAACACAATTTTTTTGCGGACCGCCATTCTCTGCTGAGTTCCATCAGGCTGGCACCTTATTCTGTAATCTGAGAATGTGGTAGAATCTCACTTCCTTTTCTTTTCTGTTACAGTTCTCAAAAAAAAAAAAAAAGGATTTTTAAAGGTTCAAGCTCTGTCAAAGAGGTTTAAAATTATCACCTCTCCTACAAAACAAAATTACAGATGTTTTGAAAGTTTCCAGCAGTGGCTTGGAGAAAGCTAGAAAGCAGTTGTGACACTCAGGTTTCCTTATTGGTTTTCCATATGCTGTGTCAATGTTTCTGTGCATAACTTTATACATGTACTGTTTGCTTGTTTCCCATTGAATTGAGAAATACGAAACAAACCTTGGGTATAGTAACATTCTCTTTTCCAATTCTTACTATCAGTCTTCGTTGTACAGAACTTCTGTTGGACAAGAACTCTCACTGATATGCAGAATATATAACTCAGGTTTGATCTGTGTATACACTTTTCTCCTGGAACAGAGATAAGACAAAAACACAAGTCTTGTATTTGTGATAAGTGGGTCAGTTGGTAAAAACTGGTAAAATCTTTTGCCCAATATACTATTTTGAGAATATTTGCTGATATTTACAGTATTTACAGTAAGTTATGTTTAGAAGCATGTGAAAGTCTTTGTCACACAAGCTATTTAGAAGTTATTATTGTTATGCACAAAAAGCACTTCTCACCTTTCGTTTTGACTTACTCTTGATTTACATTGAAGAAAGCAATACAAGAAAATACTGAAGCAAAATCTCCATGACAGAGTACTGCGCATCTAATCACAGGTATGCTGTTTCAATTCACAAGATGTCAGGTGCCTCAGGAGGCCTGAGAGTTCATTAAAGTGAGACCAAGAATTGACTTGTCCCCAGATCTCTAGCCAGAATGTCTGTAAAATCTGTGATTAAAAATCAAGCCTTTCAGTACTTGATTTTTATGTAGTTTTCCCAGTGCAGTAACAAAGATAAAGAAGAAAGATTGACCTTGATGAACTAGAGCACTTTCAGCGGAGACCACAAGATGGTCAGGAACTGGAACACTTGACCTATGAGGATAGGCTGAGGGGCCAGGGTTTGTTCAGCCAGAAGGAGAGACAGCTGCGGTAGGGCAACTTAGCAGCCCCCCAATACTAACAAGGATTGACAAGGACTGACAGGATTATAAAGAAGACAGTTTTCACAGCAGTGCAAGATTGGAAGATGAGAGACAACATAAGCTGAGACAACAGAGGTTCAGACTAGATGTAAGAATAACCTCTGCCACTGTCAGGACAGTCAGGCAGCGGGACAGCCTGCCCAGCGGCCATGCAGTCTCCAGCCTTGGCGGTTTTCAAGACCTGACTGGGTAAAGCCCTGAGCCCTGGTCTGGCCTCATAGCTGAACTTGCTTTGAGCAAGGGATTGGACTAGGGACCTCATGAGTTCCTTTCCAGCCTGAATTAGCCTATGAACCTGTCGTATTCCTTTCCTGTGAAACTCAGGTGGACAGCTGTTTTAGGAAATTCCCTTCTGAAGACCATATGAGAGACATGATGAGCCACTGGTTCAGTTTGGTGAGACAAATGCTGCATATGTAAATTAACAGTTCTGGAAGAAACTCCAGAAAAAAAAAAAAAATCCAAAATACAGATATATTTAAAAAAAAAAAAAAAAAAAGTCTTGGTACACAACAATGAGCATAGTCTCAACGTTCATTCGACAACTTGAATGGCACAGATGCATTATACCTAATTTAGATTACTTTGCATTTGACTGCAAATGTATTGGCTTTTATATGTGTTAAAACATATCCAAATCCCAAAGAGCTGACAATCTCAAATGTCAAGAACGATGAAGTGTGAGTGAAAGGAAAGGTTATTATATCTATTGGTACGTGACTGAGTCACTGAGAGATTACATGAAATGATATTGTCCCCTTTTTATGACAGTGGGGTTTGATCTCAACTTGTCTAAAGCCCAGACAAGTGTCTTAATTATAATCACATTCATGTTTTCTCTGCAGTGTTACCTATGCCTGTATAAGATGAACTACCACTGCATTGGTAAATACACCTTATTAAACTGAAATTATTGTCAGTGCATGTGTGTATACGTCCTATATAATTTCCACTGAAATTTTTATGACACCCACAGAGGTCTATTCTTCCCTTTTGATGAACTTAGGATTTATACACATAGCTCCCATTAATGTTAATAAGGAGTTATAGATGTAAATCCCCTCCCCTTCCCCAAGTACTGATGATAGGACAGATGCGAAAGTGCTCTGTTTTTTTTCTCACTGATCTTTTTCAGATGTAACATAAAACAAATCTCTGGGACTGGAAGAAGTCAAACGAAAATGAAAAATCCTCCCTTTCCAACTAATGACTAGTCTGTTTGGGTTTTTTATCGTGTTCGCAAAAACCTTTTTCGTTATCCCCAGAGTGGCAAAAAGCTTAAAACAAAAAATAAAACATTTCTTACCCCACCCAAAAATCCCTCTTGAAGCATGGCTTTACGCTTCTTTCATATTTGTAGAGTTTATAACAAAACATTTCCTTGCACAAACTATTTCCTCTGAACCATTCAAGCTGAAGTTCATGCTATGCTCCACCAAATTTCTTTTTAACTTCCATTTGTTAAATATGACATTTCTCCTAAAACTCATTGATTAAAATCTTATTCTCTGCAAGCTCAGTCACCACATTCTTCAATTTCTCAAGGAATATTTCAGCCTATTGTGGGCCTTACTTTAACAACTGATTTTATGATTTTTCTGTATGAGACAACAGCAGAGATGGATTTTGCAGCATAGCTACTGGAAATGGATATCCTCCTTTCCTCTTGCCTCGCACACTTGAACACTGCCTACATATATCTTTACGAGAGCTTTGGGATCACGCAATGCATGTAAAACAAGGGATACTCCTGAGATTCGGATTTATAAATATCCACTGACAGGTAGGTAGTTCAAACCCAGTCAGAATTTAAGCTCTAGTTAACCTCATTTGTCTCTGAGTCTGGTGATGCCAGAGCCTTTGTGGATCATATGACATTCCCAAAGGAAAGAAGAAGTAGGTGGAGATGATCAAGTTATATAAAAAGCCCCTGGTGTGAAGGAAGGTTTGGAGTATTCTCTAAGCGCGATAGCAACTGAAAAAAACCTCCTTGTAGATCTACCATGTATATCTTTTTGCAGTGATCAGAGCCATGCTTCATTATGTGTGTAACATGGATAAACCTTCAACCCTGTCTGAAAGACTGGTTTTGCACGGCAGTGTAGATGCATCCATTTATTCCACAATAGGAGCACTTTTCTAGTCTATTTTGGAAATGGATTAAACTGAGCCATGAAGAAGTTTGGAGAAGAAAAATGTCACCAGGGGACGTAGTATAGAGGAATTGAAACTTGCATTGTAGCTAGTTCCTCACTAGTTCGCAGCACAGTTAAGGTCATAATGTGACAGAAGCTTTTCTTGGAAATGTCTTATTCTGTTACTGGCCAGATGGCTAAGTAGCTTCTGAAGTTGTGCAGCATATCTGCAGGCTGATCACAGATTGTCTAGTTTAAACATTCTAGAGGCAAATGTTTTCTGCAAACTATATCTCAGCTGCAACTTTAATCCTTTGTTATTCTCTCAGGATCTTCAGGTTTATACTGATATTGAATCATTTGTTATAAACGGACACAAAAAAAAAAAAAAAAAAAAGAGAGAAAAAAGGCCTCTAGAAGGTCATTGGGCTGATAAACTCTGCTTTGTTGAGAAAGGTGAACTTTAGCTGATTTGTAAAGTACCACTATACAGAAGGCAATAGCGTAAGCGAATTCATCTGTCACTTGTGAATAGGAGTTTTGGTATCACTGCTTGAAGGCTGAACAGGGAAATGCTCAATGCTGATTAAATGATCATAATTCCTCAAGGTTGTAAGATGTCTGAGAGGGATGGAAAGCTGTTATCAGAAAATCTAAGCAATAGAATTTACAATGCAATGGCATGCTCAGGAGGATTTTTTACTCTCAACCAGCCCACAAAAAGTATAAATAAAACAGAACAGGCTAGGCACATCTCTAGGCATTTAAAATGTCTAATTTCCGATTATGTTTTGAGATAATGTCAGTTCATTTAAAAAAAAAAAAAATTGATTTTGCTGTTCTAGCTGAAAAACATAATTTCCACAAATTGCTCATTACACTCATTAGCATTCTTAGAAACTCACTGCTTGCGGTGGGAATTTGGAGCTGGCATCATAACATATCAGGTGATGCTTGCTATTGCTGCTGGCCTCCAAGCCTTCCAGGAATTCTGGATTTCCACCCAAAAACTCCAGCCAGAAATTAATGTGGCTCAAATCAAACAATACTGAATAGTCACTCTGGCAGCTATGCTCAAGAGAAGCTATGCTGCCAGTAAGGAACAGAGCCAGTGGAGAATCACAGAGACAAATGCTGGCTTTAAATCTTGCCCCTAAGGATTGAATGAGTCCTTTTACCTTGGGAAGATTATGTATATTTTTTACACAAATGCCTTTCTATCAAAACCAAGAAAACCCTAATAGCTGTCCTACTTTACATAGCCCAAAGATCTAAGCATTTAGCCATTTTCTATGATTAATTTTGAATTACTTCTAAATTTCCTATTCATAAGAAATGTTGATTCCAATCTTTTTTGCCCTCATTTAACACTACTGCTCTGATTTAGGGCACGAGCAAAATCAGGATTATTCATTTTTTGTTTGTGTGGGGGTATGAGAAAAGAGTCAACTTTAAAAAATAAATCATAAGCTCAGGAAAAGACAATAGTAGCTGAGTCTAAATTTACAGATACCTTGTTGATCCTGAGCAGGTTAGAGTAATCACAAAATCTAAGCACCTGCAGCTCATTTGTACCTTGCAATCACAAAGCCTTGGGAGTGGTGGTTTAGGGGGACACCTCGGAGAATGGAAAAAAAACCGCAAAATAATGTAATAGCTTACTGAAACATAGAACTGAGTCATTTTTCATATCTTTCAAGAGTTGAAAGTGCCTGTGTTAAGGAAATGCTTTCCCTTTAGAGGTTACTGCTGTCTAGATGTCTATGGCTAAGCTCTAGAAACTTCTACCAAGTTCTTTGAGACATAGGCTAGGAGATTCTTCTAAACTGTTGATTGAGAAGAGTTACATGTTATACATGGATATGGATATTTCTACTTAAAAGTGGTGGTGGTTCTCAAGGCAGTGTCTTGCATTACTCTTGGATGGAAGATCCATTGTTGTTAGTTTGAGGAAATAAGACTTATTTTTCAGGAAAATACAGTTAATGTTAGTTTGTAGGAAATCTTGCTTCTCTGCAATCCTCTTTCTTCTTTAAGACTGTGTTAATTTAGAAATGTGGAATGATAAGAACAAAGGAAAAAAGGCAACCTGATTTTGTTGCTTGGAGTTGTATGTGTGCAAATATCTGTTCTCCAGAAAATACTTGTAGGTTCTTCTGGATCTCAGGCCTTTCTAGAGCTTTCTCATCCAGAAACTCTATCCAGGCTCTGGCAAAGGCTGGTATCAACACCTTTCTGTCTTCTTTCTGCTTTTTATTGGATTGTGTGATCTTTGTAGGCTTTCTGCACTACCAGTTTGAAGCATCTAAATCTTACCCACTGAGAGACCAAATGGGGATTACAGATACCTGATTTGGACATTTGGATTCTATACTGTAATCTGAAATCCAAGTGGCATCCACTTATATTTTAGGGATTCTTATTCTTTTCTGGATCTAAGTTAATGCATGTAGTAAGTACAAAATGGTCATAGCTTTAGAAAATCTGAGCATGACATAAAGCTACACTGTCTTCATCACTGGGTCAATCAGTGCCTAGCTTTAAAAAATCCATCTATTTCACTTCATGATATATAGGGTAATAGGTTAGAAGAATGGTCTCCACCATGTTTTCAGAATCAATGTCTCCTAAATGCTCTAGTGGCTGGTTAAATGTGATGAAGTAGTGTGAGAATATTCACAAACAGTCAGAATTCAGAGTTGCTTCTTTGGGGCTTTCTTTATGGTTGACATAAGCCTTGCATGTAAGCTTTCTCCCGAGTCAGCTTTACCCCTTAAACTTTCCCTATCAGGAGCTGCATTACAAGGGTATGATTAATGCAAGTGTACTCAGACTTATGATGAGAGTGGTACTGTCATTCCTACCTATTCCCCAGATGCAACGCAGTGCCAAAACCTCTGCACTTTCATGTGATTTATTTAGGAGTTGAGTGTCTCTCCTAAGTCCTTCTTGTGCATAGCAACGCTGTGACGATTCTATTCCTACCTCTCAGAGACAGATGTTATTCCTTTACTCTTTCAGTGTTTGTGGGACAATCTCCTCTCTGTGCCATTGAGTTAAGTCATGAGCTGGCACGTCTTCCAGCCTGAATTCATGAGTCAGCAAAAGCACTCAACTTCTGATGGTATGATCAAACCTGACATCCTGTCATAAATGAGATGTTCACGCTAATGATACCTAGTACTGCCACTGCTGCAGCTAATTTTACTAGTCTAAACACAAATAAATAAAGAATTGTTTATAAGAAGGGATAAATCCATGTAGTTTTGAAGTTCTTTTGCCTGAGAAAAATGAAAAAAAAACCAAAAAAACCCTCCTCCAAATGTTTGACAGTCATGGGAAGACAGGTCTCTGACAGAGAAGCAAAATGAAGTAACAGCATAAACTGCCCTCAGGAACTGGGAGCACTAAGAAATGAATGCCCTGACCTTACTGCAATGGGAGAAGTTTCATGACTGGAAAACATAAATGCTCTGTGTTCCTCCCAGCTATGTTGGAAGGATTTATTCTGGGTAGTATCTGAGGGAGGTGTGCAATTACAGTCCACCAATAAAATGGGAAATGCATCACACCAGAAAACAAATAATGCTAAGGATAGCAATACTCCATATTTCTCTAGCCTCTTTAATTTTCAGTTTTTAAAAGTGCTTAGCATGGCATTCTTTAATTAAACCTCAGAAAACCTGCATAAACTAATAAGTAAACTGAGTCCAGTTTTAGAAAGGGATAACTAGGATAAAAAAGTTTATGTGATTTACCCAAGGTCACACAGTTTATCAAAGCAGGAAGAGAACAAAAGTCACTGAATCCCAAAGCTTTGCTTTTACCACTGGTGCCTGCTTCCTGTATTATTTGTTATCTGTTTCATAAACTATATTGGAAATGGTTTGAGGAACCACTGGAACCAACATTACACACTCTACAGAAATGTAGTGAAAATGTAATTTAGTAAAGGAAGTCAGCTGGAATGAGTCAGACCACAGTTCTAACTCAACTTAATTATCTGGGTTGTTTTCCTCTGTTAACAAAGAGCAGTGATAGGTTTCACAGAAGTCAGATGGAAACAGTGCAAAAATAGACCTTGGAACCTGGAGTCAAAGAATTCACAGTGTTTGCCACTAGATGGCAATGCAATGAAATGCTACCTGTTTCAGTGGGTCTGGTTCAACAGCCCAACTGCGGCTGTACTAATTGTGATGCTGCAGTAGTACAAATGTCCCTATCCCTAAACTGCAGTGGGATGCTGTGGTGCTAGCTGTCCAAACGGAAAATGAAAAATGATTCACAAAAGCTTGTAGTCAAAGCATTTGAAACTACAGCGCAACATTTTATGTTGACCTAAAATAACTACTTATTTGATATGCGTAGCCTATACAAAGCTTATACAACTAAAGCACAGCTAAGAGTTGCATAAACCTTTTTTTCTTTGGTAATTGGCTGAGGTCTTATACCTGAACTATCTCAGGTTTCCTCTGTAATCCTTGTCACATTACTTACATGTGATCAGGCGCTTTTCTGTAAAATTCCCGGCTTTAATTCATGGTAGCCAAACCCTTCATTTTGAAAGTGGCCCGTTTCCAAACCCCAACTGCTGTGAAGAAAAGCTTGCAAACAGGTATTCTAAAAGTAACACAATTAAAAAGATGATCAATAAAAATAAATGAATAAATCAATTCAAAAAAACCAACAAAAATAAAAAAAAAAAGAAAAAGAAAAAGAAAACCAAGACAATATTCTGATTTTTTTTTTTTAATTAGAGACAAGATTTTGAGGGCTTAACTAATAATTTTGTTACCTTAGAGAAGGAGTAGAAAGTATAGAAATACTTTCAAGCTCATAAACTCAGAATGTGGTAATTTCTTCAAACTGTTTATGTTTATATTTCTAATAACTGCTGCTTTCTTTACAAAATGCAGCTGTACTACTAAAATTGTATGAAAAAATAGAGCTTTTCCCATTCTTTACCCCCTACAAGTGGCAGCAGCGTTCTGAATCATAGTAGAAAAAAGCTCTGTGACCCAGCTCAAAACTTCTACCCTTCCCCCCCCGCGAATTTGAAGCTTGAAGATCTTCCATAAGCTTAATTTATGGACTAATAAAATGCATTTCTGAGCCAGAAGTAAAATATACGGAGTGGGAGTCCTTTGGCAACTGGTGCCTACCTAAAATGAATAGAGAGTTCTGGCCCTAAATCAAATGCAAACATTAACTTTTAGCATCAAAGGACAAGACAATGTCTTCTCCTGGCCAGGAAAGTGGTGGGCTGAACATATTTACAATACTTCATATCTGTCTTCTTGCTGGATTGGTCTCTTCCTTCACACATTTTTGTCATTTTTCTTTCTAGCTCTTAGGCTTGAGCCTCAATAGCACAATTTTTTCCACCCTTCCTTATCACCTTGGTATTTTTAGCAGATTCGGTGTCATGCAGAGCACCTACTGAAGGATCTCCACAGGAAGATTCGGAAATCCAACACGAACAGTAAGCTTTAAGGAATGTGCTTAATACAAAGGACAAATCATAACGATTGTATAATTTTCAGTCAATTTGTTTAATCTATGTCCCTTAAGCTTGAGGTAGCTCACTGATTCACCATTCATACAAATGAGGGGTGGACAATGGAAATAAGATGGCTGAGCTGCCAGCATCTATGACAGCACGTGACAGCAATGCTGCACCTGCTGATGCTAATGGGAGGCAAGGGCTAAACCCTATTGTTGCCATGGTAAACCCACATCTGCAAAGATGTTATTTCCACATGTATGAACAATTTGTAGATGTAACTTATATGCCTGCTTTGGACAATGATAATGCACCACCTTCCTTACAAACACCAAGAAAACATAAATCAAGGAAATCACAGTAAACAGAAAATAGCCTGAACATTTGCTCCCAATCCCTCTTTTGGCTGCAAATGAAATGATGATATTTTCTACTGCTTTGTTCAGTGGTCTGTTTCCATTTCTGTCTGTCTGTCTTTCTTTTCTTCCCCCCCTCCCCCCCCCTTCAGATGCAAAGCAATAGATGGTTGGTTTCTTCTGATATGTTTTGTTACAGTGATGTGGCAGTTTAAATTAAAAAAAGTATGATATCCTGGCTAGCTTCTGAGACCAACTGTCTGGATTCTTTGCTAATATCTGAAATGTTTTCTCTAGCTTGTAGTGTTACTCTGGCTAGGTCACTTTCTGTTTCTGCTTTATTTGTACAATGAAGATAGTAATATTGCCTGGATGTATAGGGGAAGTATAATGCTTAGGCCATTTGTTAGGAAAGTACTTTGAGATCCTCAACAAAATATAAAATATTCTTCTTCAGAGTAACCCCCTAATTTCATCCATCATTACTGATGTCTCTGGAGAAATTATAAATCAATAACTGAAAGAGAAAGGGTATGAGAAAAAGTTCTAGGAAAATAAACATTAAAAAAAAAAAAAAAGAAAAAAAAAAGAACAACAGAATGCTTAAATGAATAAAGAAGGCTTGCTTGAATTGTTGAAGAGAACTATCTGGACTTATGTGGGTGTTTCACTAAGGGGTCAAGAATAATATGAAAGGAGCAAAGACAAATTGGAATTGTAGAATGCAAGGGCAATAAAACCTAATAAATCAGTTTTAAATGACCAGATTTGTGATCCTCCAGAGAGCACTGTTGCAAGAAATCCCAGTCTCATCTCTTCCTGCCCACACACATTCTTTCTAATAAGATCAAGAAGACACAGGCAGCTCCATGGCCCATTTCAGATCTATTCAGCTACCCTAAGGAACGGGACAATTTTTTACTCATTTCAACCCTTCCCCTGCCCTCCCTCCACTCCCCCCCAAAAAAACCCAACGATATAGTGATGGCAGCATCTGTCATGCAGTGATGCAGCATGAGATCTGAAGATCTTCGCTTTCCAGGTGCATAGCTCCAGAGCACAGGGTGAGTTCTGGGATTCCAGATGCTGGGGATCATCATCATCATCAAAGTAATGTAAGAGCTACCATATATTCCAAATCCTAGACAACTTCATAGGCATGCGGGAATCAACTATATCTCACTATATAGATGAGAACTGTTCACCTCTAAGTTACTTTTTCACAGATGTTAGGAATCTTGTACACAGGAATCAATAAAACTAGGCAATATTAAAGATGAAATCTCCGGGAATAATCAGGCTATCTAAGGTTGTTCATTTCTATGAGGTGCAATCAGCTTATGCAAAGTATGTTACTAAGCTTCTTTGACACAAGATATTTTGAAAAGCATCATTTGACTAGAAATTATTCATCACTGTATTGACTGCCAGCAGATATGACTGCTAATTTGCATACTATCAGCTGGTGGAGCAAACAAAGGCTGAGTGCATACAGGTACAACTGACTTAAGCCAAATTGCCCAGGGGATTATCAAAAAAAACAAAAAACAAACAAACAAAAAAACCCCCACCAAATAACCCTGCTTCTAATTTAATGAAAGATAAGAAATTGAAAACAGTTTCAAACTGAAACCTGAAACTTTCTACATTAATGTGTCTTTCTGGGTACCAGTTTGAAAAGTAAGTTTTGCTTTATGTCTGGTCTTTTTCAGTGTTTTCTCTCCCTTGAAAGATAGTGTTACAGAAAATAAAGAAGAAACCTTCTCCATTGCTAAAGTCCAGAACTGACTGGTGCTGTCTATTAAAAGTGAGAGTTAGAGATTTCTTCTAGTTGTAACTAAAACATGCCCTAACCTACATTGGTCATATGGCTTTTGAAATTACTATTCCCTCTAGTTGTTTCTTTCCCCTCATCCTCCTGATACATTGTTTTCCTTATTCATACACAGTAACTGGATTGGATTGGAACTGCAATCACTGAAGAAATCCTGCTCTTGTTCTATTATTACATGTCTTTAAATCAGGTCTTCTTAGCTCCTTGTGTCTCATTTGATTTCAAATCAACTTTGATAAAAGACAAAATTGTTCAGCACAACCTTACCCCATCCACTGAAAGTTTGGATATTCCAGGGATAGTTCTGGCAATAATATGATCTGGTAAATTGTATTATTGTCTGTGATTATCTATGAGATTTATGTATCACTTAAACTAAACATTTTAGTTTATGGAAATGACAGCTAAACAAATAGGAACAAAAAGTAACCAGGGTAATTAGATCAGGCTGCATCCAAGGGCAAAATCTGCGGAAAAGGCTTCAAGTTCAAACTCAAGTTTTGCAAAACAAATACGACATTGGAGAGATTAATTCAATGTCGAGAATTAGAGAGGATTTATTCACCAGGCCAAGAGGGAGACAGAAAAATGTAGCAGCTGTATGCTGTTATTTCAGTGATTGTGAGAGAGCTGGAGGAGAAAGCTAGCTTGAGAAAAGGGATTGTAGAAATCTTGTCTAGAATAAAAATACAAATTTGCAAACTGAAGTTGCTATGTAATTAGAGAGTAAAGAAAGACACGGATGTGGTCTGCTCATCAGAAGGAAAAAACAGATTGCTTGCCAATGTGAGATTGCTGTATTGCACATTGTTAGGTCAGATAGGAGTGATGCTCAGGCATGTTTTGCCGAGTTCTCCTCTCTGTATTAATATATGCTGCAAATACAATATGTTGAAGTCTCACCACTGTTGTCTCCTTCATATAATTTCCAGATCTCCTTTCTGTTCTCAGCTACATATATTTCTTTCTCACTTCATGCTCCTATTGCGTTGCAAAAAGTCCATGTAACTTAGCCTTCACTTGAAATACAGAATTTAGATGTTTTCAATGCCACCAGTCCATGCAGAGATTTCCTACCACAACCACTGTAGAACCTCTTCCTACCTCTTTGCTTATCAGTTACGTTCTAAAGCACCTACCAATGAAAAATCTGTAGTTACAATCAGGTTTAAAATTAATAACAATAACAAAGAACTGTGGTACAGTCAAAAGAGAGAATTAATGTATACATCAGAAATAACTTTAAAATTACGTGCACACAGAACTGGAACTAATCTTCTACTCACTGAACTTCAAAGTTTTACTCTTTAACCTTTGGACTATATGGTATCCTTCTCAAACGAAAGTAATAGGTACTTTGTCTGCTTGGTGAGGCAGACATTTAAGAGAATCTTTTTTTCTCTCTTGCTATCATGTAAACACACACATCCTTCATTGTAACAGGTTAATCTCTGAAGGTTCAGAGGTTCAGTGCAGATGCTTACCAAAACAAACCCAAGATTCTGGTTTAAAGTTTCTAACAATTCTGTGGGTAAAAGTTGCCTTGAATGATTTACAGTATTTCATATTTTCATTCTGTTTAGAAGTACACTGAAGATAGCAGCATTTACTTTCAGCTAAAACCAAAGGCAGAAAAACTGGATAAATCTCTCTGTGAAAGCCATAAAAGTCATAGAGTTCAGTCGTGTGAGGTACTGGCTCTGATGGCTTCCTGTGAGATATAGCATTCCCTCAGTGTAGAAAGAACTTGAAGCCAGTTCATCTGATTTTGAATTGCAACCATGGCAAATTAAAGACAGTAAAAGTTGGTTACATCCAGGCAAAGTCTTCTTTGGGTCAAGTTACTGAAAACCATAGTTTTGAATGGAACCTGAAAAGGTATAATTTCTGTGATAAAACCAACACATTCTGGGAACAAAATGGTCTTTTCCCACATGAGCCCCACTTCTCAGCCTTTGTGAAAGTTGTACTTTTCATATATGAAAATTGCATATAAGTACTTTTCACAACAGTAGAATGTACAGCACAATTTCTAAAGTACCCTCTGTCCTGTGGATGTTTAACTCAATAATTTCAGTCTGCAAATACTAATGGGAACTATTTTTCTCTAGCTTCGTCTCTATAGTGCGCATTGAGCTGCTGGCTGACATTTAACAACCATGTTTGGGCTTCTTCAGTATAGCTTTACACAATCACAAGTGAGCCTGATTCCGTTCCTGGAACCAAAGTAAAAGGGACACAAAGCAATATTCACTTATCTGTTTAGAAAGATCATCTGTATTATGACTTAAATCTGCAGGTACCAGTTACTATTTATTAGTGATATCAAGATAAAGCAGATTTCTACAATAAAAATTGAATAAATAACACAATTATTCTAAAAATATGACAAGGAACCCCCTAGAATTACAGGTAAAATAAGAAGTGCAGATATCCATCAATTTTCTTCTTTTTTTTTTTTTTTTTTCCCCCTAAAGAGAAGCAGAAAGACACTATTCATCACTGCAAATTACTCCATTTGGTTGTCAAGTTCAAGTTTGCACTTGAGTAATGCTGGGAGAAAAAGCCAGTTCTTTGCCTATGATGGTGAATTGAGGATTTGAGCAAAGTATGAACATAGACGTAGGGAAACCATTTATTTAGAGGTCATTTTCTGGACAATATTTCTAGTGCCCAGCAGGAGTTTAATTTAATGTGCCGAAGCTCTGTTTGTAGCCTATATTCAGCTCAAAGCATTTCAAAGTAATCTACAACTTTCAAAACCTAAATTATGTAAAGTATTTAACTAAAATCTGTAAAGACATGAGAACTCAGATATGTTAGAATGATTAACTCATGACATGCTTGTGAATGAGATTTTCCCCATATTTAACACAGTATGCTCAATCTATACTTGTTATTGAGAGAACGCTGGTCGTAGTTATGAATGTGTGCAATTTTTTAGATATTTTTGATCCCTGATTACTGATACACAAGTGTGGTCTTTGATTGGGTAATAGAAACTTGAATTCAGGCTATTTTCATTGTCCTTCAGATAAAACTCCATGAAGTAAAAGAGAAGAGCTCAGAAGATTCATCACAAGCTGATTGGTTTTCCTTTCATCATGGAACCATGGTTTTAAGCATCTTTTTAATTATTCTTACCTAACCTTTATTTTTCAACTGTATCGTTTCCCATCAGAGCAGCAGGTTTTTTGATCTCTTGCTATTTTGATTCTTTCTATGTCAAGCACCTTTCAGGCACAGCAGTAGATGTTTCTTGCCAAACAAAACCACTGAGGCTGAGGTATTAGCCTCAAAGATTCATCAATTGGTCTTAAAACCAATTTAGTTTATAACTAAATTATGGAGTAAGCTTAATAACCACTGAGTCTTAACCATAAATAAGAAGGCAACATTGCCTGCAGGGTATCATGCACTGATCTTATTCATCATGTTTGATAGACATTTCTCATGTCATTTCTGAATTACAAGCTTTTTGTGAGTTTTGTCCTAATGCTCTGTAAAGTTGGTGTTTGCTTACTAACCCATATGAGATTTCTTAAGAAATATGAACAACTTTTCAGATTTATCAAATTACATCTGAGTATGACTTGCAGCTGAATTTAAGAATAGATAACCACTTAAGAAATCTTTAACGTTCTTGCTAGAAATTATACTTTACTTGGACATTTTTAAGATAAGGTAAAATTTAGTTTCCAAGCCTGTTAGACAGTTAGTGGAGCTGTAGATGTTTGGAATATGAATCAAATGTAAGGAAGAGAATATCAATAATGTAATTTTTATTATTGCCTATCAGTGTTTTTTTGTTGTTTTGCTATAGTTTGGTCCTCTCCTGCCAAAGTTATTCCAGGTAGTTTCAACTGTAACATTAGGTAAAGTGCATGTTAACAGTTTTGCAAACATGTTTAAATAATTTAACATCATATTTAAAATTTCATTTCAACAAATGTTTGTCCAGAAAGACTTGAAAACACTTTTCATGAGTGTTTAAACCAGTCTTACAGTCTGAGCATGCATGTGTCCAGCAAATGTATTACAGAAAGTGTGCAGGTTCAATGAAAAGTGAATTTACCTTTCTTTCTTTTTTTTTTCTTTTTTTTTTTTTTTTCCTTTTTTTTTTTTTTTTTTTTTTTTTTTTTATTGTGGGCTGTTCCTGAAAGCTCCTTTTTAGTACTTTATCTTTTCTAGCACTTGTTTTTCTCAACTCAAATGCTTTTATGATCTATGTAATGCCCCTGATGCTTATCCCAAATGGAATTGTCTGTGCAGTGCCAAGACTGAGAAACTCAGAAAAATATATGGTTACTTGTTTCCTCCACACTCTCTTCAAACTGAAACTGAACTCTGTGTCATCTTTTAGTGGAAAGTTTTTGGTTTGGGTTTGTTTTTTTCTTGCCCAATTGACCACAGTGCACTCACCAGGTAATAAAACACCTTTTAAAAGAAACATATGAGGCTATATCCACTGAACTCCAGCACCATTAAATATTTATCGATACAATAGTGCATGTTTCAGTGTGAAATAAACATCAGGGTCTGCAAATTTAATAGTTTCCAGTGGAGGGAATAGAAAGGAACAAAAAAAGTAAAGAAAGGAAAAAACCTCCCAGAGTTTTTGCAGTCTCAAGAACTGGACTTAACAAATAAATAGTTCATGATGTGCCAAAACTGAATTGCCAAATGATTGACCACATCCTATATTGCACAAGGAAAAGGCCACTGTTGTTTTTACAAGTGTGTTTCATTCAGCATTTGACTTCATTGTGTAAATATTATGGAGCTGGCTTTTCAAAATTAACCTTTATTATAGATTAGCTGCAGACAGGGTTGGAGAGGGAAGGAAGCATAGAAATTAGGGGACAGGAGAACCCCAGAAAGTCTTAATCCCATATTTCCTGAACCGAAACTGCTGAAATCTGAAAAAAACTTCTAGGGGACTGAGAACAATGTTTTAAAAGCTGCTTGCTTTTAAATCTGAAAAGCAATGAGCAAAAAAATGTATATGTGTATATATATTTTCAGGCAGTGGATGGAATTTCCAGCGTAATAGGCAGATGCATAGTATGTTACTAAAATTCTAGATTTTTAGATTCATTTTTCTGATCAGACCCTTCAAAGGATATTTAACAGTTTTGAAAGGATTTTAAAAAAAAAAAAAAACTTAAATGGCTTAGGAACCACTGCATGCTTCAGTGGAATTTCAGTTCCTAGGTCTCTTTCATGCATTGGAAAATTCCTTGTGAGAATATGAGCAGCAGAGTGGCAAAGCTGGACAAAATAATCCAGCTTCCATTCTGCATTTTGGTGATACTTTCATTTTGAACCCCTTGCACTGATAATTAAATATTAAAAGTTTCTGAGACACAGGCATAACCTTTCCTGAATCTATGATTAGTTTTGAGAAAAGTGGAAATAAAAAGAATAAAAACAAAACAAACAAAAAGATTTCTGGGAGTTGTCATTAAACTTGGGCCAGAAATATCAAAACAGCATATTATGTTCCTAAAATTCAAGAGCTTTTCAAATTCTTCGTGTGTTCCAGGTTCTTCCTGCTTTGGAAAGTGAAGGGTATTGAATAGCAATGAATTCCTGTAAATAGCTCCCTTCCAGCCTTTTGGTCTCACAGTCTGCTCCAGCCAGGACGGATTTACAAGGTATAAAGAAGATGTGGACTGACTTCTTTTCCTCCCCTACTTCACTAATAGTAAATATGGCCTTTTTTTTTTTGGTCGCAGATCATAGTCGCAGCTCACAGCCATTCTCTTCTTCCCCTTTCCCTGATTCCAGCAGGCCAGAGCTGTAACCTGGGCCATTGTATTTCTTTTCTTTCTTAAGAAAACGTGAACATAGAACTTTTAGCAAATGATGTAGAATAAGTTGGTTGTTTATTATAAAGTTAAAATAGAAAGGAAATGGTGTGGTCAGTTCAGGTAATTCCTTGTTTTAATGTGGTATTAGTCACAAAAAAAATTACTTTCTTTGTACTTTCCTTATCCTTCCTTTTCCTTGAGTGTCAGATCCTTGGTATAAAGAAGAACTAATAACACTACCTAATCTCATAGACTATGTATGAGTCTTAATTAATTAAACTACTTAGAGAACTCAGTTAATAGAAGTGAGAAAACCAGAGGTTATTGTTAGTGACTTCTTGTATATGCTTTTCAAAATATATATATTCATTTACCTGGCCACTGGGAGATCCTTTAAGCAATATAAAGAAAATGAAATCATGTTTTATTCATGTGCATATCTTATTCAGGTCAATACATCTTAAGGTCACTGACAGTATTCAGAATAAACCTAAAGGAGTGAAAATCTTTGTTGGGAGTAACAATTCCTTCATTCTGAAAGCAATCACACTGTGTTGATTAACAACACATACTGCTAATGTTATGTTCCACATAGGCTAACTACGTACAATACTTCAGATCCCTTCTGAATTGTAAAGACTTTTCTTGTGTGAGGGTTAGTTTTGGGGTTGTTTTTTGGTTGGTTTGGGTTTTTTTGGTTTTTTTAGTCATTACTTTGCAGGGCAGAACTTTCATTTGTGCAAAACTGTTCTTTGAAAATGCAGAGCTAATATCTATTTCAGTAGCATATAACAACTTCCTTCCCTGAGTTCAGCTGTGATCCAGTAATAAAAATTTGATGATAAAGGTAGAGGACTGCTGGAAACTGTAAGTCACGTTTGGTAAATAGTGAATGGGTGTGAGTTCTGAAGACAACCAAGGAGATGACAAGAAAACTAACATATTGGAAGTGGGTTAAAATGGTAGCTGACTTATTGTATAAATTACAGACACAGAAGACGAGGCTGCAGGCTAGGAATGTATTAACAAGAAGTGGAGTTTAGTCTAGTGGTTTCTAGGATTGTAAGCTGTGGAGAGAGCTCCAAATTCCAAAATGAAATCCAATTCAAGTTCAGATTTTGAGATTATGTGCTTTAAACTCAACCCCATATTCAAAGTGGAAAACTTACATCTGACAATATATTGGATTGAGACTTCTGGGGCACCTGGTCAAACCTGACCATTGTTTTTCTTAGAAAATACTCCTATTTCACTTCTTTGCATTACAAGCAACTATAGGAAAAAAGAAAGACGGTAACTGATATCCTCCTACCGCTACCACAGTGAACTGACAGGGTACTATGTTGGAGAAAAAAATTGCATCACACGTGATTGGAAAATATCTATTGATCCCTTTCACCACACCACTACTCTATTGAAATGAAAGCATTTAAAAATATTTTTCAAGGTGGATATTTTCTCCTCTCACTTTGAATCATTTTCAATTGTTTTCCCTTAAATTATGAATCTAAAGATGTCATGACTAGGATATATCCCTACTTTGAACTGATTCATTATTGAATTGTGCAATCTCAGTTGCTTTCTTTAAAACTTCAAAAACATACTTAACCCACAATGTCAGAATGGTTAATTTAGAAATGTAGGTTCTGCCATAGCCTCTCTATATGACATTGACCAAATTATGCAATTTCTCTGTGTTTCATTTTCTTTTTAGTTAACTGGTAATAGTTCTGGTCATCGATCTTTTGTATATCTTTTCCAGTTCAACTGAAAAACCTTTGAAGAGGTGCAACTCTTACTATTTACATAATTTAGAACTTTTTTTTTTTTTTAATTTATTTAAATGTAATGCTATTGGACTCCTGTTTCAGTAGATTTGGTCTTCTCCTTCTTTTTCCCCAGTGCTCAGCGTTTTATACCACTTTAACCTAAACTTCCTCAACCCCAGTATGAGGATATAGGTTTTCTGAACATAAGGGAAAAAAATCTTCATAATGACAGTGGTCGTTGGGAAAGGTTTCTAAGAGGCATCATAGAATCTCCATGTAGAAACCCAACTGGATAAAGACCAGACCAGCCTAATGTAACTTGGAAGTTGGTTCTGCTTTGAGTAGGGGTTTGGAATAGATGACGTTCAGGGGTCACTTACAATCTAAATTATTTTATGATTTTGCTCTATTTGAATTCCTTGGCTAACACGCTCAGTTATTCCATCAGTCCATTCCCATAAAATCATTAATTTAAAAATGGTTGGCCTGGGAAGCTGTTTATCAATTACGGGAGTAAGTGTTGGTCTTTTTAACACAACTTATGCTTCTCCATACAATGCTCACCTTCCTCTTCATTCAGTGTTTTTCAGGTAGGGGAGGAAAAGTTTGTGGCCAAACTGACAGAGGAAGACAGTGTCTGGGATATTAATATTCTTTTTGTGCACAAGGAGAAAGTATGTTCGGTCTAACATAATTATAAATTCCATGAAAAGAAGACAAAATTTCAAGAAGGAACAAAAATAAAATATTGCTGAGAGAATGCAGGGAATGTGTGATTTTTTTCAATAAAGGGTTAAAATCCTGAGGCTAAATGAGCTATTCTCTGAAGATACTAGATTTTGAAAAGCTTTGCAGAACATTTTGCATTGACTTATCACTGAATTTTGAACAATTAAGTGGGTCAAGTAGTTCTTCAAATCTAAGACAACTCCGATTAAAGAAAAACGATAAAAAGAAAAAAGATATTGTAGGTTCAAAAGACATTTACCATACTTGGTGAGAAAAAAGGTTATAAAGCAAGAGCTAAATTAAGAGGAATAAGGCAGGAAAAAAGAAAGACAGACAGATGTAAGACAGAAAAAAGTTCAGATTTTCTCCCGTTTCTCATATTCCTGTTTATATTCTAACACTTTTGAACAGTGAGTGCTAGTAATGGATAATTGGTTTTGAATGAAAGAAACCTCTACGTCCTTCAAAAAAAACAAAAGTTTTTTCAGGCATGAAAAAAAAAATTATTTTGCTCTACCCTTTCTCTTTCTTACACTAGGAAACCAAAAGACTGTATCACCGGAATATTATCTTGGGTATTTTCCACTCTAAGTGAAAGTAGGAAGAACCAGGACACAGTTTACATCCCAAGATATTTTGGATAATTTTTTTTAGGTTTTGCTAGTCAAAAAAAAAAGCAAGTTTATGTGTTGAGGCACTCTCATTATGAAATGCTGTATGTTACATGTAGCATGTTTTCTATTCCATTTTCCCGGGCTATTGCAACAGATTGCATCTGGTTTGTATTTTTTTTTTTTTTCCTCCCTACTGTGTTTTAGTTTTACAGTTATTTCACCTATAGTTTAATAATGATACATGTTCTTTGGAACACCTGCATGAGAACAGCCTGGGGGAAGAGATTTTTTTTTTTTTTCCTCCCTACTGTGTTTTAGTTTTACAGTTATTTCACCTATAGTTTAATAATGATACATGTTCTTTGGAACACCTGCATGAGAACAGCCTGGGGGAAGAGAAAAAAAAAATGAAGTGTTTTTTATCCACTTGACTCTCTGCCACAGAAGAACATCATAGGAAAACTAAACTTTTTATTTATGATGTACTCCAGTTACCTTTGTTTCTGTGTGACATTGTTATCTAGAATCTCTTAATAATACCCTGAAGGCAGTATTGAATGTCCAGTTTTCATATGCCTTTGTAAGCACCAGATGTAGTAAAATCTGTACAGTCCCTTTTTTCCATCTCTGAGAGTAGGTAACAGTCCAGCCAGCTACTGCTGTGTGGCCCATAGTTAATAATGGCCATTAGAATATTCAGAAGTAATATTCAGTCAGAAACAAAAAACTATCTGAGATTGTCACCTTTTACATTTTTTTTTTTTCCAGGGACATAAACTGTTCTTTGAAGGTGATGGAGGTACATGTATATTACATGTACATCGTCATAGGTTAATCTAGCTGACTAAATGAAACCATTTGCACAGGTGAAATCTGAACTTTTTTTTACATTCACAAATGATGAAACCTTGTTCATTTTGAGAGGCTGGAAACAGCTCAGCCCAGTGTTTCTATTTTAGTCTAAACCAGGCAGTTTTTCATAACTTTTAGCCGTTGTGGATATAGTCCTTAAACACGCTAAGGAGATGCTAGATGAGAGAAACATTATTTTAGAAAGTTTAATGATACTATTTACTACTTTTTACCTACGTAATAAAACTCTAAGCTCCACAACCTTATTCACAGACCTGGTGAGAATAACTTGTCTTAGAAGTTTTTGTTCTGCGTTTCAGTTTTTCATTCTTTTTTCCTGGAATGTGCAACAGTTAGAAATCTTATGAAAGACACATTTTTGCCTCTTCAGGAATTTAAATATCTTGAAAGGGATAGAACGAATAGTCCGGCACATCTAAGTCCTCTCGTCAACTCTACATTACATAAGTTTGCAAATATGCAAATTCCCTACTTTGTTATAACTGGGAAGTTAGACAATTTACTTCTAGAGAATGTACAATGGGTTTTTTATTAGCCTTTTCTGAAATATGAAGTCGATACGTAGACAAGGAAAGAAAGACTATGGCCAGGTCACAGTTATCAACAGCCTCAAAATACAAACATGGAACTAATTTTTTAAAAATTTGTATACCTCATTAATTTCAGTGGAAAGTGCACATTGAGATATCTATAATAACACTCGATAATTTGATTTAAACTCTCTGTCCTAACAGTTCATAATCTCCCAACACATCCCAACGCCCTTGTCTTTGATGTACTGCTTTAGCAATGTCAGTTGTAAAAAGTAATTAAGATTATTCTAGCTGAGCTACAGAAATCTTCACTTCCAATTAAGAAAGGCATATAGAGCTCAAAATCAGTCCACAAACCATCATATACGTAGTTTTATATACTGTGTCAAATATAACCTGGATCAATGCCTGGTACAGGGACAAAGATACAAGAACTGCAGTGGAATAGTTCAATTTCAAGGAGTTACAAATATAGAACTTGGCAAAGAGGATCATAACAGCACTGCTAGTCCACAGGAAACCTTGTAAGAACAGCAAACGATTTTGCAGTGGAAGATGAAGCAATTAGTAGCCATGAACAAAAGTAATGCTAATTTTAAGATCAAGATAGTTGTGCAAGCCAATGTAATGACAAAAACAGTGATGGTAGCCACATGTGAAAAGACAAAGGCAGAAGTATACAAAATTCAGATATTAAAGGAAGAGGTTATTCCTAATGTAAGAGTTATGTGAACTAAATATAGGGGGGAAATGAATTAAGAAATACACAATTTATTACTGTACCACTGGAAAAACTATTTAAATACTGATATGAAAATCTTGGTTTTCCTCAAGTGGATTTACTCACCTTGGGCTCCCTGATCCTTTAGCAGTTAAAAAAAAAAGTGAATTATCAGAAGAAAGACACTCTTAAATAGAGAAGACAGCTACCCCATTTCAAGTCGGAAGACCTCCATTTTGCTCTTCAGTTGAGGGAAGAGAATCTGGATGGATTCACTGTTTGGCGATGATGGAATGTGTAATAAATGACTAAAATAGACACAGTCATTGACTGTGGAAACAGAAAGCAAGGGATTTTATTTTACATATACAACTAGAAGAACCAAAATTTGTAAAGAGTGTGATGTTGTCCACTAATAAAAAGAAAGAGATTTGGCAAGATATGGCAGATGTTGAATATTTTCCTACAAGAAACAAGGGATCCCAGTTGTCTGGCTTTCTTCCCCTCTAATTCCAGGCTACTGGGCCCATTATCCCAGCATCAGAGCAGCCAGGTAACAATATGCTCTCCTGGACAATGGCTGAAATCTTTCTGCGTATCTCGCAACTCATTCAGGGATAGGGATCGGGTGGCTTCCGTCTCATTTACGAGTTCTTCCTCTTTCTCCTCCCCTCCTCGTGATGGCCCTGCTTTTCCATCATCCCTTTCTAAACGACCTGACTTTCGCCTCCAAGATTTCCTCTTATGTACAGGGCAACTGATACCAGCAAGGGTTGGTCTTCTGGTTCAGCTGTAGTACCTGTTGCTGGGGTTTGGGTAGCTGCAGTGCCTGTCGTGGGGGTTGGAGTACCTACAGTGCCTGTCTTGGGGGTTTGAGTAGCCACAGTGGTTGTTGTGGGGGTCAAAGTAGCCGCAGTGCCTGTTGTGGGGGTTTGAATACCACCCTGTCTGTTGCCGGGGTTGATCTCTGGACAGTATTCTTGAATAGTTGTTTAACCCTAAACAAGACCTGGACCACATTCAGGAGACATAGCAATATGAACATGCTTGTTTGAACATCCCAAGGATATTCAAAATTCTCAGAGAATATTGTGGACGGCTTCATGAAGAGGATGACAGAAGAAAAAGGAGTTTCTGAAGATATGGAAGGGAAGATGAGGTGGGGGAACGTGTACCACCCTGTCTCCCCTCTAAATTCATTCT
>NW_009193815.1:0-643 GCF_000690835.1 Fulmarus glacialis
GATGCACTTCAAAGGGCCACCTTTTTGGGGGGAGAAGCACTAATTCCTATGTGACTATTTTCAGGCGCTTCTGTGATTTCTAACACATCGATAACCCTTGCATCTTTGCTGCCGCATGGATCTCCATCCCCTACCTCCACTGAGATGGCAGACCAAAGGACCTCGCTAGCACACTATCCCTCAAACACTAGCATGCTGCCCCCGGGCTTATCTCTAGCGAGCCTGGTTTTATTCCTTTCCCCCTTCAAATCTAGTTTAAGGCTCTTTCAATGAGCCCTGCCAACTCCTGTGCAAAGATCCTTTTCCCCCTTCGAGACAGCGTACCCCGTCTGTCACCAGCAGGCCTGGTGTCATGTAAACTGACCCATGATCAAAAAGCCCCCCCAAATTAGCATGTGTTCTGGATTATTCTCTGTCACTGAAAACAGTGACGCTGAGACAACCTGTTCTGAGCATGAATTAGTACATGAGATGATCAGATATAAAGTAACTTCCTTACTAATACTAGGATGCAAATGCATAACTTGCTATATACCAAGACTTTAAGTTCAGCTGCCTAAATTCCTGTAAACTTGTACCAGCAGGACTAACCCAATATCTTTTTAATTTCCTCCTTTTTATCCTGCAATAATATATTAAAAAT
>NW_009193816.1:0-2023 GCF_000690835.1 Fulmarus glacialis
AAATATATTAAAGTAATCGTGTAAATATACATTTATATAAGATTCTGAGATGTTGTGTTGTTCTAAAATGTGCAGTAAACCATGATTTTGCAATAGTCATCCAGCAAAGATCAGGAAGAATTGTTTGAAGTCATAGCCTTCTTCCTAGATTAAAGTCAGTCATACCGTCCACCTAGATATTGAGGAGTATTTTCCTCCTGTCTTTTACTAAAACCATAAAATAAGAATTTTAACATTTTGTTCTTGGTTTAATCATGGTATATTACTGATTTGGTTTGTTTTGAATATAAAATCAAAATGCATTTTTCCACCATGGTAAAAGGAAGGGAAACAAGCTCTGACTTTCCCGCTCCTGTCTCCTTGAATATTGTTAGGTCTCCATGTTTATTCAATATTTGTCCACCCATAAGCTTTCAAAAGACTCCTGTCACAGCAAGCTTTCAAGGTAATAATCTAAAGGACATATTCCAGTAACAAATATCAGCAATTCTCAGCTCACTTTCAAATTCTGTAATCCAGGATACTCTAACAAATTTAGTCAGTAAAGTAAAAACCCTGATCTTCACTCCAACGTCACTATGACTTTCTTAAAAGGCAGATGCTCCATTTGGCATGCTGGCATGTTGGCTTTTCTGTTATTGGACTGGTATTCTGACGTGGTTATAAGATAGCAGCCTTCATGCCACTACCTTTTATTTAGGTTTGTGTAGTGCTATTGCTTATGATATTTGATTCTGTTGATGATAATAGTTGACCTTAATGAGTGTTTTTGACCTTAACAAGGTTTGGAACTTCTTGGACTGAGTGTATGCCTCCAGCTTCACAGAAAAAAAGTTGAATAAAAATAGCGTATTTATCCTTTTAAGCATTTCAGCACCTTCTAAAAATATTTCAGTTCAATTCTCTTTCATCAACTCTTCACTAAATCTTTGTAAGTGTTGGGGGGTTAGGGGAGATTTACTACTTTATTTTTTTTAATTGGCTCCATGCTGGCTATGATATGTAAGATTTATGTTAGCTCATGTTAACTGTGTACATTGAGCTGTAATGTACATTAGTTTAGCTTGGCTGTCTAGGCTTTCTCTGTTCTCAGTGGGGAAAGAGGCTTCTAACTCTCAATTTCTAGATTTCAAGTGCATAAGAAAAAAGCTGTTCATTTACTTGTTTTTACACTAGAGGTATCTGTGCAATCAAGAAGCTATGTCATTATTTCTCCTCACCTTGGCCACAAGTTCATTAAGCTTGGTTCTTACATAACCTCATGTCCACAGAGATGAATTTGCATATTTCAAAAGTATTTTTGAAAAGGTTACTCTCCACAACCTGCCAGAGATGAGTTTTCATTTTCTGACTATGGGAGAAGAAGGAATAAATGAAGAGAGAGAGAATGAAGTCAGGCTGAAAATGGAGAAAATGGTCATTTTCCTTCAGTTGTTTAGTGAGTTCAGAGAACTGAAAAGTGGGCTGGATGTGATCAGCTTGGTATGAGGGCAACTGTTTACGAGAGCTGCGTTTGCTGCATAGCTGCCTAACTTGCGTAGGAGGAGCTGACTTCTTCCCCTTCCTCTGGAAGTCGGGGCGGTAATCAGTAATAAGAAAATACTATGTTTTTCATATTATCCTGTCTTTTAGAACAATTTTTAAGTTCAGAAAAAGGAATAATTTATAACCTGAGCGCATGCAAGTGAAAATGAGGAAGTTGGATAATTTCCATTTTTAGAGTGGAAATAGTTCTCTACTTCTGTCTAGCTCTTTTCTCAGCTTCATGTCTGGCTTTTGCATGAGCTAAGAATACTCTTTTGTTATCCATCCTTAGAGTTTGTTTGAAATTATTTGTCAAATTCAGAAGTTTTTTAAAAAAAAAACCACCCCAAAACCCAAAGCTAACACTTCCCTCTCCCTTTTCCTTTTTGCATGTCTTAGATCTTTCAGGTGAAAGTAAAAATACAACAGTAGAAGACATGGGTATGCTTTTCTATATGTCAACGTAAGTCAAAGCAAACTTTTTTCTCCGTGCCCCCCC
>NW_009193817.1:0-16648 GCF_000690835.1 Fulmarus glacialis
CGCGGTACGGGTTCTTCATATTTACTCTTCCAAAGAAATCCATAACGAAACCAAATAAAAACCCCAAGCAGCTAAGGGATATAACCCCCATGCACCTGTTGTTGAATCTGGACGCTGGCAGGACATCCCTGCAGTGCAGGAAATCAAACACAACTATCAAAGGAAATATTTGTCTGCAGCTTCACTGTTAAAATAGTGAAACATAATCTCTACAAGAAGTGTTTTTCCACCCAGAAGGATCTCTTCAGATTCAGAAAATTGCCCGAGGAAGAGGAGTAAGAAAATAAATTTGAAGCATAGGTAGTAAAATAAATTAAAATCCTTTCTCTTGCTACATTAACTCTTCAGCAGCGTGAGAACACAGGGAAAAGTGCTTTCCTCTAGGATTAGAAATCAGGAGATTGCAATCCTGAACCAGAGTTCACAAGCAAACAAATGACCCCTCTGTACCTCTGGCTTCCCCCTGAAAAATGGAGCTAACAGCAGCTCTCTGCAGCGAGGATTAGCTAGCTAATGCCTCTGAAGTGCCTTATAGTCTTCAGACAGAAGTGAGGGAGATTTTTAGTTTTGTTCCTGTATAGAGAGAGAAATGAAAGTATTGTGGGGTAAAACGGTAACCTCAAGGGACACAAACTCAGAAACGGCAATTGATCCTGATCCCAGAGACCTGTCTTTAAGCAACGCCCTGTTTTTCCTAATTAACTACCGATTTGGGGCTTTTCTCTGGTCTTCCCAGGCTTCTGATGCAGTCCACATTTTCTTTCTCACAGGCACCAGGTTTCCTGGTCTCTCCTGCCTTCTGTAGTACCAGAAATGATGAGCTAATGTTTTTAGCAGAATAAGGATGTTTTTATGACCTCTGTTTAATGACTCAGCATTTCTGATATCAATAATAAATGGTCCCAATGATAAGGCAACATCGGATCTGTGCAGGCCCCAAGGCAGTTGTAACGAAGAATTCTCAAGATGTCTGGCCGCAGTGACTCTCTCAAAGGCAGGTATTCTCTTGGGAGGCTGCTCCTTCAGCCCCAAAACTGCAGGGCCAGCAGATGCTGCACACTCAAAAAACGCCGCGGCTTTGCATAGCTCTGCGTAACTCAGGAGTGCCCGGGTTACCGGCTGGTGTTCCCGTCAGCGTTCGCCCCGGGGAGGTCTGTGTACAATCCGCTGTGGCTGCTCCGAGATGCCACAATGCAGCAAACCAGCCTGTCACCGAGTCACCGGATTGCACAATCTCACTTTGAGAGCTGGAGTATCAGAAAGATGGAGCATTTTAAAGGGGAAATGGAGAATAACGCACAGCTAGCCCTACCTCAGCAACCGAGCTGTGCAAGCTAGGACAGCACTGCATGTGCTGGTGACCTCAAGCTGGATGAAAAAAACCCAATTGTTTTATATATATTTCAACAGAGCTGAGAAGGAAATGCTAAGATAGCTAAAGCATCTTCGATGTTCTAAGAAGCACCTTTAAAATACCATATCCGATTAGGCAGCTACAGAGGACAGCAGCCTGATGCAGTGCTTATGTATTTATTGTGAAATAGCATCCTTTAGAAAGCACGGAGGACCATGCTAGAGACATAGTCGAGAGAGAGCGTGAGAGAGATCATTTCACAGTATGAGACAGCATGAACATTTCACAGCATGAGAGGAGAGAATGCCTTAGAAGGAGCAGAGGAAAGGTCAAAGAGAAAGGAAGAAGAGAGCTAAGAGATACTCACCTACGAGAAGGAGAAATCAACCGCCAGAGATGGACTGGAAAAAATGAGAAGCACATGTAGGGAATACATAAATCTGTATTCTCCTGTCTAGTCACAGCAAGCAGAGAGAGGAAGGAGGAGGTGAGGAGAAAGGAGAGGGCTCCCAGAATGAGAAGGGAGGAAGGAGGAGGCAGTGAGGCAGGGGTGAGGGGAATGAAGACAAACGCTGTACTGTGCTGAGGGGACATGCAGGAGGGAGAAGTGTCAGAGCGAGCACCTGGTGGCGGTGCTGTACACCTGAGAGCTTGTTCAGCTCTCCCCAGCTGCATTAGCTGGTCCAGAAAAGCTGTTATTTTTCTGTCCAGCCTTGTTTCTTTCAGCCTGACCTAGTAATAGAAGAGAAAAAAACCAATGGAGTTGAGATTATAATACGGTGAAAGTGGGAGTAGGATGAACCTCGGGGACAAAGGAGAGGGGATTTCTAGAACTGCCCTTTTGTCAGGCATTCACCAGGAGGCTTGGGGTCTCCAAGGCCTGGTGCCGGGACCGAGCACTGTTCTCTGCAGAGCATCCAGGCTTGTACGCAGGAAGCTGGCTCCAAGATGAAAAGAGTTTCCTAACTATGCTCTAGCCCCTCTGGAGCCACTTGTAAACAGTCACAGGAGATGCAGCTGATCTTATTAATGATCTCATAATCCTGTCATGCGTGCGTTGCCTTTATCTGGAATAACACAGATCATATATAACACCTGATCTAGTTCCTCTATGTGTGTGCCCAAAGGCAGCTCAGATGTCTCTGCACCATCCTGTCTGGTTCTGGAAGGATTTATTCATTTGGGTGCAGCATTACACCTGACTGTATGGAAACATCTTGGAAAACAGCATAATCATATTTGTTTGCAGTGCAGCAATACCCAAGCTGGTTCCTCACTCATCCATTTTGTGTCTGGCAGAGCTTATTCCCTCACCATAATTTGTGTTTGATTTATGGCACAATTGTTACACTGAAAAAAGAATGACTTATTTCTTCAGGAACTCTTTAATGTGGTCATTACACTGGTATCTGAGTGCATCACAAATATTGCTGCCAGTGTAGTCATCCCCAGTGAGGTAAGATCTCACTCTGCAGACTGCTGTTTGAAGCTCAGACATGTTACAGTTAAAAGGAATCATAAATTTGAGATTCGTAGCATCTCCTTTTCCCCAGAGAATTTAGTTTTACATGGCTCCTTATATTTACATTCCAGTTGCGGATGCTCATCTCTTCTGTAAATCCAGCCCCAGTCTAGAAAAAGGAGCACCTGGAAAATCAGGAACCTCCATTAGTCTTACCATTGTCTGTCATTGCTTAGGAACTATTGAGGAATGGGATCCAGCTTTCCAGAGCAGACTTTAACCACCTGGCTCATTAAATCACCCTTACCCTAATTTCCTGCCTCACTTTCTACATGCTAACGGGTTCTGCAACAAATGAAAGGGGAATCTCACCTTATAACACCCCCCATTCTCTACCCAGCCCTGGTTCAGTCTGACTCCAGCCAGCCAGTGCATTGAAGGAGACACCTATCATGGAAAACTTCATCACAATTGTGTGATGAACCCCTCGACCTGAAATCAGGGTTTTCCCCTCCTTGGGGAGGTTTGGCTTTTTCTCTGCTGTTTGCCTGAGGAGGTCCTGCAACTGGGAATTGGGAATTTCATCTCCCTGGGTGTATAGGATAGAGAGGAGATGCTTTGTGTTTATTTAATAAACCCCTCACAGATGTACATCCAAAACACGGGCTTCTCTGTCAGGAAACTGAGGAACAAAGTGCAATCTTGAAGCTTGCAAAGAAATTAAAGAAGGAACTAATTTGGGTTTTTTTTTCTGAGGGGGCCCCCAGTCACCATGGTGACAAATGCTCTTCAAATCCCTGAAGAAGGAAGTGCATTTTGAAGAATACCACAAATCACATGCTGTCTCAGATCAGCTTGCTTAGGTCTTCATGCAATAACATGGAAATTGCTTCCTTTGTCTCTTTTTCTTTTTGGTGAGGGTAGAAAAAATACAAGCCATGGATTTTCACTGCCTTCACTCATTCGGTGAGTTTATTGAGAAAAACAAAGGAAATTTTCAAACATGATTCCTTCAAGCTGGAGGAGACTCCCTGGTCTGATGGGTTCCTCTCTTCTTTCTTTTGCTTGTAGCAGGGGCTTCTTTTTCCCCCTGTAGGCTCCATCAAAATACACTTGGGTTCCTTTTTTGGCTTCAGACACTAACGCCATATTCATCACTCCTGACGAAATGCTTGATTCACAAAGGGACTGAGGCAGGAGTTAGGTCCATGCAGGTTCTTAATGTATCTCTGCCCAAAACTGAAGCCCTCTAAAAATTTGTCCATTTAACCGTGCATGTGTCAGTCTCTGCCAGTAAGGTGCTGTCCTTGGGATCAGCCTCAAAACGTTAAAGGCTCAGGTACCCAGAGCTATTTTTGAAAACTCTGGCCTTTCTCTCTGGGATTGCTAAAATCATTCCCTTACTCAGAGCACGTTCTTTCCTCTAGGTATAAATTATAATAGTAAAGTTTGCATGAGTATTTAGCTTTGCGCTATCTGCTTTCCTTCAAGACATTTTTCTGTAATAGATACCTGCCATACCTTATGGCTTTTTTGGAGGTGGCTTGGTGAGAGCTTGGCTCTGAAACTAAACACGGCGGATAGGAAACTTTTACTCCTAAGAGATGCTACCAAAGTGCCATGCAGAAAAGCATCTCTTACTGGCAGGGTAGCCTGTTTAGGAAAGCCCTGCCCAGGGGTGTTCTCATCCAAGGTATCCATGGGAATGAATGTTAGCAAGACAGTTTCACAGAAACTGTCAAAGCTTTTGAGAGCTTGGCTCTGAAACTAAACACGGCGGATAGGAAACTTTTACTCCTAAGAGATGCTACCAAAGTGCCATGCAGAAAAGCATCTCTTACTGGCAGGGTAGCCTGTTTAGGAAAGCCCTGCCCAGGGGTGTTCTCATCCAAGGTATCCATGGGAATGAATGTTAGCAAGACAGTTTCACAGAAACTGTCAAAGCTTTTGAGTTTCCTCTGGGATGTTGTTCAGGGATCATCTCTTTCGACTGACAGATAAATTGCTCAGCAGAGTGCTAGCATCCTCCACTACCTCCTGCCACCTTTGCCTTCTTGTGGATTAGATGCCAGATGGGTCCGTCAGAACAGAGCAGACTGAGACTTCTTCCAGAACAAGCAGCAGGCAGGCAAGATTTACCAGAGGCGTGACTGATGTCTGACTAAGTAAGCCTATATTTGCTTGAATTTTTAATAAAAATAAATAAAAGAATCCCTCATGGTTTCTATTCTGGATTCAGGGGCAGAAAAAATGCAAATACCATATATGTGGAAATTACAGATCCCGAAGGGTTTGAGGCAACTCTGTTTTCTGTTATTTTGCCAGGTTTAACAAAATGCAAACATTGTTTTGGGGAGGGGCAAGCCACTATACAAACCTGGACATGTGCAGTTCAACTCGATCCAATAATCTATTTTGTGGAGGAGTGTTGCCCATTAAAAGTGCCAGGAGACTGGAGCCCTGGAGACTTGGGTTGTGTTCACAGACATGCTTCAGGCCTTCTCAATGCCCTCAAATTCACCTCTCTCTTTTCTGTTTCCCCAGCTGTAAAAGAGGGAACACATTTCCTTTGCTAGAAGGCTTTGAGACACACCAGTAGAAAGCAGAGTAAGCAAAGAGGTGTTACATTTGAAAAGTTTCTAGAATGCCAAACACCCCAATGCTAGCACTTCACTGACACATCTTGCAACTCTGAGCTAGCTGAGAAACTGAGACAGAGAAGAGAGAAGGCACATGATTTACCTAAAATGCTTTTGAATGTCAGTACCAGAGATGGGATAATTATAATAAATAATTCTATTTCATATAGTGCCTCTGGTACATATTATACTGCAAAATATCATTGAGAGACTAAATATTGCTGAAGCTGTAGTTTTTATTTATACAACACGACGTGTATGCAAAGTGCTCTGCACAACAGTAAAATGACAAGTGTCTGCTCCAAGTCATTTACAATACAATTCTCAAACATTAGTCAAGTAGTGATAATAAACCAGGGAGAGGAGGGGAATGGATGAGGGGAAATGATGGAAAAGACAAGAGTTACAATATAAAAAAAGATAAATGAAGAAGGTTGGCAGCAATTAAATAGTATGAATTAAATTGAAAAAGTGTTCCTCTGAGATTTGAAATGATGTGGAAAGTGGATGAGTCAAAGGAATACCTAAAAGCAATTCGGGGCTAAAAATCATGGTTTGACTCTCTACTTCCATGTATCAAATATTCACAATGAGCTGCTCGAGAACATTCCACAGGCCAAAGCTTTTTGAATAACAAAAACATCCGAGATGAACAAAAGCTGTTCACAAACAGTGCTGAAGCAGCAAGAGAAGTGGCTAAATCTGTCAGCTAAGCTGTCTACTATAAATACAAGTTATCTACCCTGCCCTTCTCCATTCTTCATTCCCTGAATTTCACCTGAAAATTGGGATGAGATTCTTCAGTTTCTTTCTTAAACTGTTATTTTGAAAGGCTATGCGCTATCAGTAGCTCCCATGCTTTGCCCTAGAGCCACGGAGGCCTCCAAAGTGCTTTGGGATTATATAGGATGAAAGCTCTCACGGGCCCAATTCTTAAAAGCATTTAGGCACCCAGATATGCAGGTTGCTACTACAGGGATTCTCAAGATCAAATTAACAGCAATTCATGCCTATTCGTTTTGGTGATCCAAACATCAAATAGCGCTTTGGCAAAGGAGGTTCCCATATTCAAGGATCAAAATAATGTTGAAAACATTGCCTCCTATGGCAATGTTGTGGGGGTTTTTTTACTTTTCTGGATTAAAAACCTATTTTTGGCATCTCCACTTCCATTCATGTCTTCTAGAAATACTTCGGCTTTTTTTGTTAATATGATGTGCGCATGAGGCCAGGTGACTTACTTACCATAGGTGCATGTCACAGCCAAAGAAAAAAGTTTCTAGGTGGAGGAACAAAGGGGAAAGGATTTCACCCAGCAACTTGTATTTCCCATGTATTGTGCCAGTCCAACTGGTAAAGTGACCATCTACTGGAATATCTAAAGAGAGAAAATCAATCGTGGACTTTTACAGTCCTCCAGTTTCTTTCATTAGTTATCTTGACAACCTTAATTCATCTTGTTATCATTAAATGGCAGTGCTTAAAAGGTAGAACAGAGAGAAAGTTGCATGTTTAGCTACCGCTTATTGACATAATCATAATAATTAATAAATATATCTCTCTCCTAAAGCATAATGGATCTCAGAGATCACTATCGCCTAGAATGACCTCTCAGATATCATAGACCATTAATTTTCATTGATATATTCCAGTATTAAATGCTATAACTCATGCTTGACAATTTGTAGTTGGCTGTAGGCCGATAAGAAAAACGTCTAGTCCTGATACGAAGACATAAGGAGATGAAGAATTCACCACATTAGCTTGTTCTGGTGGTTAATCATTTTCTGTGTCTCATTCTTCACTTGAATTTGTCTGGCTTTATAATTCCTGCACTCAGTCCTCAGTACAACTTATCTGCTCAGAGCCCTTTCCTGCTAGTGTTTTATGACTCCAACAGTACCAATTCATTAATCAAGACATAAATCAAGTCATCTCCTTTTCAGTAAGTCAGACATGTTGAGCACTGTAAGTCTTCTACAATAAGGCGTTTTCTTTATATCTTGAATAATTACCAAGCTTCTTTTGCACCTTCCCCAGCTTTTCAACAACCTTTGAAAATAAATATCCTGCAGATGATTAGTCTCATGAGTACCACAAAGGGAAGAAAAGCAACCTGGTACTTCTACTCACTATTCCCATGTTTATGCATTCAAGGATTGATTTCACCCTTTTTGCCAGAGTATCTCACTGGAGTGAAACTGCTCCATACTCTGACGACCCTGATCCTTTTCACAGCACTGTTTTCCAGGGTAGAGTTTCTGATTACACATCTCCTAATCTCCTATCTGGTTCCCACATGCATAACTTTGCATTTGGCTGTAGTAAAAGGCTTTTTACTTGAACGTGTCTGATCTGCTAGGTGATCTAGCCTGCTCTATATAAATGCTTTCCCCTCATCATTGCCATTCCACCAGGCTTCCTAATACCTGCATATTTTATCAGCAGTGAGTTTATATTTACTTCTAGGGCCATGATGAAAATGTTGAATAGCACTGAATCTAAATTCATCCTAATACTACGTCCATGGCTTTTGCAAAGCACAGGTGACATGGCTTTATTCTGTTCCGCTTTAGGTCCAGAAAAGTTGGCTGGACTGTTTTCCCTATGCTTCAATCGTCCTGTGTCCTATGTTTCTCTCAGTGAATGAGAGTCATCCCGGTACAAAGGTCCAGCACTGCCCCTGATCTGAATGCTATACATGAAGAAGCATTCAGTGAGAAAACAATTTAAGAAATAAAGTCAAGCAGAATTCACATCCCGTACATATATTCAGTCTTGTCCAGTGAGGACTCTGTGTTGGTAACCGTGTTATCTCTTCATGGAACCACAGAAGGTAGGGCTAAAAAAGTGCTTTAAGAGCATCTCTAGTCATCTTCCTGCTCATGGCAGGGATGCTTAAATGATTCTTGACTTTTTTTGGGGGGTCAAGATTACTTTAATGCTGGAAAATACATCTCTAGATTTTCTTATTCTTTGTCAGAGGATTCTCTACTAGTTAATATTTTTTTCCCTGAACTGCTGTTAGCCTTGCTAGTGCACATCTACTGGGATTATTGACTTTGCCATTTTTTAATACTAGCATAGATCAGACACTCTAGTATTCTGATATTTCCTCACTATTACAGGATTTATGAAATATCAATATCAGCAGGCTAGAGATCAGTTAAATAAGCTCTATTAGTATTCCCATGTAAGCTATCCAGACCTGCTGATTTTAAAATACTTACCCCCAGTACATACTTTACATTCCTCCTGGTCACTAATGGAGTGGAAAATCTTTCATCAGCCCATGTGATATAAGTGCATCATCTTTCTTCTTTCCAAATGCACAACAGAAATAGTTATTGAATATTTGTCTTTTTTGCAACATTATCATTTCATCATCTGCATCAAGCATCAGCATGTACCCTTGTTAAGACTTCTGTTGTTCTTAATATACTCTTAACTCATTTTATTGTCTTAGGGCCTGCCAGCCAATGATTTTCCTCTGTTATCTTTTTTTGTCTATTTTTACATTATATAACTTCTAATTTATATTGATTGCTATATATTTCCCGTTTTATCCATTTGCTATGTAGGCTTTTTATTTTCTAACTATGCCTTCACTTCATACATTGACCCAGGATGGCATTTTAAACAACATTGTTCTTTATTATGCTTATGAAATAGAGACTTCTTTTTAATCCAGTGACTCTTAAACAGCTTCTGGTTATCTTCCATATTTTTCTGCTGAGCTTCTCTTCCTCAACTTTGCTGTGCTTTGTCCTGTTCTCTAATCTGATTCAGTAGTCTCTGAGAGACTCTCCTTCCCCAATGGTATCTTATGCTTTGTTATTATTTAGTACTTTGAGCCATTATGCATTAAAGCACCCGTGGATCTGAGTTACTAATAATTCCAAAATACTCAATGGCTGTCCTTAAGGGAGAGCATATCCTCCTTACGTTGTCTCCTTCTCGTACTCCTCTTTTACTCACTCTTTCATTGGAGACAAAATAAACCAAGAGATTTTACTGTATAAATTATTGCAGCAGGTTTCAGAATGCTGGTTAAATTCATTTTCTTCTTAACAATTAATATCTCCGATTTTGTGCTGCTACCTCCACTTAGCAGCAGTATATAAACAGCTGAAGAATTCCTCCTTTCTTTGACCTTTGTGACATTGGTTCAGTTTGCATTGTTCATTGAATGTCTTCACCGGTATTTCACTGTTACCTTATTTTTGTTATGTCACTTTCAGAATGCATTACATATGAATATTTTTCCTATTCAAGCGGATACCCTCAGGCACAGAGAAGTTTGTCTGAAGTTCATCACACAGCACTGAAGGTAATACCCAGAAGCCGGGATGAGCAGCCACCTAACCTCATCATCTATTTCAGCTGCCATATGCATGCATATGATGAAGAACATATCAAAGTAATACACAAGGAAATTACTGCACTTTTTAAAAAAGTAGCTTTTTCCTTTCCTTCCTTTCCTTTTGGATCTTGTCACTGTCCTGGTAGCAGTCCCACAACAAACACATGGTCCCAACAAATGTCAGCGGGTTGGGTGGGGGACGAGCCAAATGGTCCCAAATCTCTTTGATGACTACGAAGAGTCACATGAAAAAGACTGTCTGTCTCTACAAATATGCTAAATAAATAACTACTTCATCAAATATTCATCTGTATCTTATACAGCAAAGCTCCCCATCAGTAGGCATCACCCCAGCATAGACTGCATAGGGATGGCCATGACATTGTCTAAAGAGTAAGTTTTCATTTTGGAAAGTTATTAAGGAGACTTTTTGTGAAGAATTTCATGGGATTAAGTAAGTACATAGCCCTGAAGAATGTTTAGTTCATGACATGTCCAAAAGAAATGAGACTTTCTGTCATATTGTAATCTATAATTATCAGATACTTTACACTAACTACAAATGCCAGTTTAACAATATCCAGCCCAGTGAACTTTAAAACCATAATTTATAGGACTTCCTATTCTAGAAGAGACCAGAAATGATGCTCCAGATACCAAATAATCCCAGTCACCCTGCAAAACTTCCAGTTACAATGAGTATAACTGATGCTGGTAATGAGAAATCAACCTCAGAGATATAAGCACAAAAATAGATGAAGTGAGCTGGAACTTGAGCAAAGGTCCTGATGCACCTTTCAGCTCCCGAGCTGTGAAAGTCATCTGCACAGTTAGTTGTGACTCTTCATCTATGGTCTGATCCAGTTCTTAACAGTGCTGCAAACATGGAAGGTTTTCCCGATTTCTTAATGTGATATACTTACATCTACATCCCAGTAACTTCATTCTGTATTAGCCTACAAGAATATTGTGATCCTTTGCTTTCCATCTGCTGTAATTCCCTATTTACTCAGTTGTGAGAGGTGGACACTCCTGGATGATGATGCACTCCATCCTAAGGATATGGAACAAGTTCCCCTGTCTCCACTGATGATAGATGGAGCCAGATGAGTAGTTCAGGCCCATTTCTTGACTTCTGGGTAGCTGAAGTCAGGCAAAATAATCCCAGACTGATGGTCAAACTAGATACCTTCTGTTTCATAACACCCTGAGTAACTACATGAGACAGATCCTAAACTGGTCAAATGAAGTTTGAAGAAAGAAGGCCAAATTAGTCTCTGGTGCATAAGTAAATCTCACTTCTTTCATAACTTGACCTCTATCACACCTATGTCATCAAATGCTTTCAAAAGTTTTTTTCATAGTTGTCTTTGCAAGTGGGAACTAAATTCCCTCTTTTACATCCTTCCAAAGGAAAAATACAAGTTAATAGATGGGGAATGTGAGAGTAAAAGTGCCAGTACTGAATTTTGCTTCTTCAGAAAAAAAGCCGTAGTTGCTTTTTGATTCAATGCCATTTTAAATTTTGTTGTGACATTGGGCATGCTATTAGGGAGAAATATTCTATCATAGTTTAACACAGCCAAAGATGATATCAGCTTATAAAATCCTTTTGGAGTCAGCTACATTTTCAGTAGGCTTTTTTCTTAAGGGACATCTATACTACTACAAGCAATTAAGGGTTCTTTATTAGCCAGTCTCGGAGATACAGACTTTACCATCAATTGATGTTGAGAAGAACCCCCTAATAAGACCAGAGGACAAAGAAATAGTACATCTTCCCCAAATAAGCTGTTTCTCTAGCATGATCCCAGACACGAACCACCACTACTAACTATATTGCACTGACTATAAAACGTTTATGCACTCATAATTCTGTGAACATTTAGCTGTTACCTGCAAACATCACTGCAGCACAAATAAAACTCAGATAAACTAGGAATTCACAAGCCCTGCTTCCATGATCAGACTGTGTTGTCCCTCACTTCTCCCTTACACTACAATAGGACCATTACCTTTCTCTCTCTCCCAGTTTTTACGTTCCCTGTATTCTCAGTGCCCTTGCCCCGTGATCAGGATAAGGAAAAATGACCGAAGTTCATTACCAGGTGGGCAGCTCAGCAGTCAAGTTAACACTTTCTGGCAGAGCAACTTCACTAGACTTGTGCTAATCATCTTTTTTTAGGGCATTTTTGGCACAGCAGAACAACGTCTTCTGGACGTCCCGAGAAGCTGTGTTTAATTAACCTTAGAAATGTCTAAAACGGATGGGCAAAAAACTAGTGAAAAGATGCAGGTAGATGAGTCGATGTCCGTGCTGCCCCCACCCGCTGACAGCAGTCCTGTAACCCCCGCTGGCAATTCCTAGGTGCAGGCATTGCTGGGCAGTTCTTGTGTCCCTTTGTTGTGATCCATGAATATTGACACTGTGACACCCAACTCCTTTCTTTCCAAGGGTGTAAAATATGGTGCTGTCGCGTTCCCTGAGGCTGGCGGATAGTTGTATGAAAATTAGGGCAACTGGATATGGCCTGAGGAGTTGTGCACAAGCAAATCAGGCATCCCCGGGGAACAATTCACCCAGTAGCCCTATATTTCACTGTTTGTGTCGATCTCCTCCCACCTGCTGGATGACAGAGGGAGAGAAAATAATCTGCAGAAAATTCTTAAAGTGTCAGAACTGCTCCTCTGAGACTTTTGCCCATGTTGATATCTGGGTATCCAAAGGTAATAATTTGGAAAAAAGTACAGGTTCCCAGGCTGCGTAACAAACACAAACTCTGTCACTGACAGGAACTAATACAGGTTTCTCTGTGACACTGAATAATTTCCAACAATCTTATCTGGAAGCAACCTCCACCAGCTAGCCCTTATTCAGACCCCAGAGCTGGCTAAGCATACAGTCTTTTAGCTCGATCATCTGAGGCAAGTGTAATAGCTCTGCAGAGCTGTCTGTCATCCACACAGAGCAGGAGGTCAAGGGCTGCACTGATGTATGCTTCGTACCTGCACCCTGCGTGCCATTGAGTTTGAAAGACCAAAACATGCTGGAATTATCTCAACAAATTTCAGTCCCTGCCTCCAGGGCTTTATGGGCACTGGGATCTGAAAAATGAAGCTTTCCTGGATATCACATTTCAGGACCAAGACCAATCCAATTTACAGTGGCTCCGATAGCCACTCAAACTTGCAGCCTTAGGTTTATCTCAGCAAAGCTTTTTGAGCAAAGTTTTTTTTCAGGTTGCTTTATACTTACCTACCATGTTTGGAATGTGTCATATGATAGTGGAGTTTTTCCTTTAAAATAGGCACCAAACCCATTTCAAGAAAGGGTTCTTTTGTTCACTTTAAAAGATATAAAGACTTCTTTTAAAGAATGCGAACACGTTTGTTGCACAACTTCACAATGTACAGAAAATGATAGAATTCTATATAACCACAGAATATTAGAACTCAAAGCAAATAGATCTATTTGGGGTCATCATACAGTCTTCATTGTTGTGAATGATGTTGTCTAGGGCAGCAGAGTCATGGGATGGAAATTAGGTCAAAGTTTCAAGGACAGTAAGTGAAACAGATTGTAAACAGTTTTCTTGAAAAGCTGAAAAGAAAAATAGCTTGGCCTTGTCACTCTGTGTATCTTCAGACAGCTTCAGATAAGAAACTTTTCTTGAATCCAGGGACTTTCCTGTAAGGTGAGGAAAATATTTATAACAGCATAAAAAAAGGACCAAATGCAAACCCACATGTGTGAATGATCATCATTAGCCATTGGCATTTATGGTGGGCAGAGCTGCATGTGTCATCTTGTTTATTTTTTATTCTAGGGAGGTACATGGGTCTTGATGCTTTCTGCAAATGATTCTTCAGGCCTGCAGTAAAAAAAAAAAGCCAGCCCTACACATTCAGATGGTCACACTGTTATGCCAATGTTCTTAAGATTTCAGTGTAAGGTCTCTTATTACTTCCTCTTTGATGTTTGTGTGTCTGTCTACATGTTCATGAACAGTTCCTAACAATGGATCACATAAGCAGTCCTATAACTGATGGTGGAAGTTTTATTATCAGAAAATACACTAATGTTGCCGTGAGACATGCAACTGCAGCTATTTGAGATACAGGGTCAGGTATGCCAAGACCTTACTTCTTTTTGAGGAGTTGTATAGTCTTAAACAGAGCTACTTTTGGTACTGAAAGTCTTGGGAGGCTTTGGAAGTGTTGATGCAAATGCAGAAGATGGCTTATTTGTATGTGTGAGAGTTGCTCTATTTCATACATGGTCACTGACTCCCCAGTGAGTAAATGATACACATTTTTCTCTCCAGCTGAGTGTCAAATTGGAATGAATTATACCACCTGACCACTTATACACAAGTTTTATGTCTACCATGCACCATTTATGTTGAATTTATGACACTGCTGAATTTTCCAGAACTTCTTACAGCAGTTTTGTGTGCTTACACTGGGCTATGTTTGGTTAATAGTCTTTAATTTCTTGAGTGTGACTTTACTCATACAGAGTGGCTCAGGTTTAACATACAGGACTACTTTACACTTCAAAAAAAAATCACATTTCACAGAAAGAGTCTTGAACTGCATTGGGCTTGATAATGAAATGTTCCTCTCCTGTGTAGCCCCAGAATAGAAGAAGCTTGGCATTCTGAGAGTGGTACAAAGTGGTATTGTTAAACAGAAGCTAATTAGGATGGGATTTCATGTTGCTAAGAGCTAAGTCTTTGGTATGCAACAGAGCCAAACAGCAAGGGCAAAGTGTAACTATTTAAGGCTGAAGTTTGCTATTTAAAGGAAAATGTTCATCCTTGCCCAAACGTTAGCTGCAGTCAGGAAAGTGTTTCTGTACCAACGACAAGATGACGGGCTGTCACGATTCCACCCAGTCAGTCCAGATCAAATGTGCTCAGGATGTAAGCCAAGAGATTATTTTTTCCAACATGCCAGCATCAAAAGCACCATCTGTGATCGATTTTATGATAATGGAGTAAACAGCTACTGGAAATTCAGGGCAGTTCCCAGAGATTTTGGTCTCTGGGAGGAATGAATATGAGCTTGCAGGAGTAGCACAGCTGCTGTCTCTTCTGCAGAGTTTGAAAGACATGACCCAGTCACAAACCCGTGTGAGCATAACCTCTTGCAAGCAGGGAGATTTTGCCTGATCCTGTACAGGAAAATTGGTGGAAGATGTCCTGAATCTTCTCTCCTTTTGTGCCTACATGCTTACAATTCACAGAGTATTTTTTATGACAGCAGGCTTACCTTAAATATAAATCTAGTCTGTCTAAGCCCAGATGGGGCACTGATTTCAGACAAGGCTATGGAAATCTGGAATCAGTATTCTGCATTTCTGTATGGCTGCAGAGTGCTTTGCAGAGGGAATGTAAAGCTGGCAGTACAGGCTCAAAAGCTCTCCTAGTTTTAAAAGTAAAAGCAACCCTTTTTTGCGTTAATGGAGGCATTACTTTTGCTCATTAGAAGAATCACATTATAATTTTGATCCAGCAGAAAAATATTTTGTTAAAGTTCTTAATTTATAAAAGGCTTAATATAAGGCTTTTGATTTCTGTGATGTCTTCTGAGATGCTAAATAATCTTTGGGCAAACATAAATGGTAATGACTCTAATGTTAATTTGTCCTTATGAGAAAAAATCAAGGCTGAGAGGAGACAAGAGGCTTGAATTTTGACTTGTTGTAAGGGTGGGAGTGGGTCCAGCTTTAACAAAAATTAGAAAAAAGTCTTAAGGTCCTTAGTGGATTTGCACCAAAGAGAAAACTGGTTCTTTGAACTAATGCCTGAACTGAACACAGTTACGGTATGCAACCATTGCCCTAGGAACACCTTTTCTAACTTCCCTGCACAGTCCCATATGTTTGCCTGGTAAAACAATCCAATGCTTATTGCTTTTTAGGAATAACTGCCCAGGTGCCCCCTGAGTCAGGATTATATGATAGCATGTGCATCCAGTGTCTCAGAGACATGGTGTGGGGCTGAGTCTCAGCACCCCTCCAACAGAGAGCCCATAACAAACTATGGCCATTCATAGCCCCTTTCCCCTCTGACTCCTCAGAGCTGTACCACCACGATGATCCCTAGGAACAGCCTGGGTGTATCTCACATTTGTCTGATCCAAGGTTTCTATTTCAGCTGAAGAAAAATCTCTATTAGCTGTAATTAGCAGAGGGCCTAAACGGTGCAGATGCATAGTTGTGTTTATGTCTGTCAGAGGGCAATGACTGACTTTCCCGCTGGGAAGTTTGTTTCCCTGGTAAGACAGAACTTGCTAAACTGTAAAGAGACAAATTGAGAGTCGCCGAGTGTTTAGGCCATGCCTGGACGCAATGCCAAGGAAGCACAGGGGCTCACCTCGTTATCCTTCCCTTTGTGAGTCAGCTCAGGCTTCATGGCTTATGAAGACACTTCATTGGATGCAATTAAGTGTTGTGTGGTGGAACTTTTCTGTTTAAAATGAGGCTTCCATAGAGCTTCGTGCTGTGAAATCTTTCCGAAAATATTCCCAGATAAATCTTTCATGCTTGTAGGAATTTGAAAACCTATTTAAAAGAGTGTGAGTTAGCGATGTTATGCTTCAAAAGAATGACAGAGGGTTGAGCCTGGCAATCACCCCACCAGAAGGTGTGTCCTACTGACTCTGCACCCAGTTGTCCCTATATGCAGCCCATTTTCCCATCGGAAAATGTACACACAGAAAAGTTAAACCAGGCAAAGGCATCGCCCGTTCTCAGGACACCGTTTTTGGGGGGTTTCCTCCATATCTCAAAGCCTCGAGCAAAACACCCGAAGGAGAAACACGCC
>NW_009193818.1:0-232 GCF_000690835.1 Fulmarus glacialis
GCTCACTGTGGCCTCGTGATGCTCGACTCCCACCTCGTCCGGAAGGAGTGAGCGGGCACGGCCACTGGCACGGGCTGGCACGCGGGGGTGCCGTGGCAGCTGCCAAGCGGTGCCTTCATGCAGCCCTGGGGGGGTGGGAGTGGGTGTCTCCAAGCTGGGACACCCCCTTGCAGCGGGACCCCCTGCCTGCTGGGCTGCAGCTGGGGTTGGGGGTGCCCGTTCCCCTGGGGAG
>NW_009193819.1:0-224 GCF_000690835.1 Fulmarus glacialis
GGCTCTGCCCTGGGCAGGGGGAGCAGGGTGGAGGGGGGCCAAGGCAGTGCGGAGGGGGAGAGACTCCTCTTCCCACTGGGGCTATGGGGAAGCTGGAAGCAAGTCTCAGAGGCGCTTGGCCCGGCCCGACAGTGTGGAGGGGTGCCAGGGACTATTTTCAGAAACCTTGCTCGTGGTAACATCCCAAGCCCAGGGTAACGCTAGCCCGGTATGGCTGGGGGGGG
>NW_009193819.1:821-1026 GCF_000690835.1 Fulmarus glacialis
GAACATGCGCCCCGAACGTGTGGTAGAAGCCTCTGGAAAAAAGCCTCTTCAAGGGAGCTCAATTTTGGCTTTCTAAATTGAGGCTCCCCAAATTACTTTTGGAAGCATTAGCCATTATTATTTTCCTTCTTTCTGCCTAATCACAGTATTTTCCCTGACACTCGGTGATAACAGGCGTCCAAGTGCTTCATGCCCCCCAAGGAGG
>NW_009193819.1:1216-1470 GCF_000690835.1 Fulmarus glacialis
CACGGCGGGGGGCCGGGAGCCCGGCCCAGGCGCCGCCCCGCCTGCCCGCGGGAGGAGCGGTGAGAAGGAGGTGTTGGGGTGGGGTGGGGGTAACCCCGTCCCCGCGGCCGGGGGCTGCTGACAGCAGCACATTGCCCTCTGAGGGCACTTCGGGCTGCACAAGGGAAACCTCAGAGCCCTTTGATTTGCGCTGGGGCTCCTTGAGGTAAAGCAGGGACCGGGTGAAAGCGGATGCGGGATGAGCCCTTTGGCTG
>NW_009193819.1:1499-1944 GCF_000690835.1 Fulmarus glacialis
GCCCCAGCGGCACCGAGCAGCGAGGACTGAGGGGGGACCTGAAATACGTGTGCATGACCGGGCAGGGCTGGGCTGCACAGGGATCAAAGGTCCCGGTGTCGTCTGCTTTAGAGGATGCTTTGCATCCACCCCTGCCCTCCCTTGCAGAGTTGCCAAGGGCCATGGTGCGGGGCTGGGGCCGGATCCTGCTTGGCAGCGCACCCCAGGCCCAGCACTGGGGGCCTGGCTGCAGGCTGACAGACCTTGCGGTGTCTGCACCCCACTTAATGGGGGAAAATGGGTCACGGGAAGCAAAGCAGCCAAGCCTGGCGCAGCTGAGAAAACTTGAGTCTCTGCCTTAGCTAGAATGAGACCATGTTGGCAAGACACAACGCAGCGCAATAGCAAACGGGGCCCTTGCGAACAGTCCTTCACGGTGCACTGGAAATCCTCCCCCAGCATTGCA
>NW_009193819.1:1995-2640 GCF_000690835.1 Fulmarus glacialis
CGGCGGCAGTTCCCCGGGTTAGCAACCAGCTCTCTTCTCTGTTCTCCACCAAGAGCCAGCTAAACCCTGGGTGAAAACACCCAGCAAGCGTGCGTGCAAAACTCAGTCTGCAAACCCCGCCAGCTTTGGGCACTGCAAACCGCCCCTGGAGAAAGTTTTCGTACCAGAGCAGAGCCCTGCGTGCAGGGCAGGCGGGCCACGCCGCCGGCTCGGGGTGGGACCCAGCACTGCGAATGAGAGCATCTTTGTGCGGCGCCTCGGACTGGCGTGGTGTATATGGTCCCTATTTATTTGACTTCTTTGCTGCTGGATCCCTTTCAGAAGAGTTTTCTGCAATTACTTTAAGTTTCCCCAGTGCAGATTGGGAGTGAAACTTGTGCTTCGGGAGATAAACTGCAGACCGTTTGGCATCAAGGGAAGCTGTTAATTTGCCAGCAGCAGAGACAGAGGGAAAATGAAAATGGAGAGAGATAATTCATTCCCATCGCAGCTTGATTTTGAAAGAAAATAGGGGCTGCGGGCTGGAGAGACACAACTAGGGCTGGTTATTAATGGCTCAGCGCTGAGGCCAGGCCAGCAGAGAGAATCCCGCAGGCAGCTGAGCCCCAACCCGCAGGTATGCAGGGCCAGCGGGTCCCGGGCCTC
>NW_009193819.1:2661-4243 GCF_000690835.1 Fulmarus glacialis
GAGGGTTCTGGTCCTCGTGCCCCTTCTCGTGTCTTGGTTTGTCTGCTGGGCACGCCTGCTCCCCGCCACCGGGCTCAGAGAGCTCCTTGCAGCTGCAGCTGCGGTGTGGTATTCCCCACTGTGCATGGAAAAGAGGGCGTGCGGAGATGATGTGCCACGACCGAGGATACAGAGTCGGTGTCGGAGCCGGGATGCGATACCCGCACCTGCCCGGCTGTTCCCTGCGCTGCCGGCCTGCCCTCGCTCGGTGCCAGAAGGTGGTTTTGCAGGTCCCCCCGTGCGAGGCTCCTGCTGCAGTGAGGAAACAGGTGCCCAGGAGCCCAGGCTCGGGGTTCGGTGTGTGGGGCTCACCGCGGGGACCGCTCTCAGCACGCCCCTGCCACGCTGGGCTGGCCGGCCGGGAGGGTGCTCACAGGGAGGATGCTCGGAGGGTGACAAGGGGAGGACTGGGGGTGCCCCAGGCGTGGCCATATGCGAGCGGCTCCCCGGCACGCGTGTGCGCCGCGGACCCTCTCTGCTCTTCCACTTATGATGTTATCCTCCGGCCGTGAGCTGGAGCACGCCGGGAAAAGCTTTCTGCATCTGCCTCGCCTGTGCTCGCAGCCTCCCCCATGCTCCCTCCCACCTTCCTTTATTTATGGGACAGCTATTTCCTTTCGGAGAGAAGTAGCCAGTATTATGAAATGGCAAAAGGGTTTGAATGAAAACAAGGTGTTTGCCTAAATCATGGAAGATTTGCACTTTCCAATGGGTGATGGTGTGTGACGCCTCAGCCTTCCTTTCCTCTCCTGCAGCCGGCAAGGACCGCGGTCCCTGTCCCCCAGGCACGTGCCAGCCATTGTTTTGGCTCCTGGGATGCTCTGAAGACCATTTGAGGGAAACCAGTTGCCATCTACTACAGTGTCTGCATTTAAAAACTGGCCTTTGGGTCCTTGCCTGAGTCACAAATACTAATAACTGTTAATTTTTTTAGCAAATGGAGACCCCACGTTGCTGCCCTCCAGCCCGGTGGAAGCGACGGTGGAAGGCTATTGTTGTAAAGTGAGGTTTTGGGGGGGGAAATTTGGATGATATTGATCACAGCCAGCAGCTGCCGTAACCAGGGCAGTAAACTTTTCTTCCCCGGTACTTCTTTTGACCTAAAATAACTTCTGTGCTTAGGCTGCATCTTTCTGAAGTCTGAGCAACGGTTATTTTTTATGGGGGAGGGAAAACCCCCGAGCCCAGCTCCTCCCGTGGCAGCACGGCATGAAGTGGGCATCTGGCTGACGGATGCCCCAGGGAAGGAGGACGCGGGGTGGGCGAGGTGCCTGCAGGCTGGTGTCCCGCTGGGGCTGCGGCAGGATGAGGCCCCAAGCACCAGCCTTGCGGCAGCCTCGCACGGGACCATAGCTGAAGATGCTCTGGCCGTCGTGGTAGTGGGATTTAGGGGATCAGGTCCCTGCGGGGCGCAGGAGCCCACTGCCAATGGGGTGGGCAGGACATGGGGAACACTTCCCAGCCGCGTGGTGCTTCCCCGGCTGGGCACCTTTGCGCTGGCTGGGAGCTCCCTGCACCTCCGGGTTTGCTCTATCAGTGCCTC
>NW_009193819.1:4632-5918 GCF_000690835.1 Fulmarus glacialis
ATCCCTGGCACCGGCTCACCCATCGCATCCGGCCAGGCACGGAGGGGTCACGTCCCCAGCTGCGGTCACCTATGGTTTCACACCAAAACTCTTTTGTTCCCTGGTTAACAGCCTGATTTCTGAGGTTGGTGAGAAGGGCAGGTGCTCTGCACCCCTGCACAGCCCTGAGCTGCCGGTGCTGGGCACTGCTGCCTCCATCTCGGTTTTCGGGTGATGGGGGGCTGCCCTGGCCGCGGCGGTGGGATCGCTCCCCCCTGCCCGCCGCGGGGCCACTCTCCAAACCCACTTTCTGCCTCTTCCCTCTTCGGGAAAGCGGGAAAAGCGATCAATGGCTCCAGCCCTGTCTTTAGAAAGTGGATTAGGGCCAGTGAATAGGAACTGTCTCTCTAATGAAGTGCTATTACCAACAGACTAATTGAGTAATGACATAATGCAGGCCCTTTAAGCTCTTTATAACGGGCCATGACTCTGTGCCACGACACGCCGCCACTTCCTCGCCTTGCCCCGCTCTGCCTCCAGCGCATCGCCGGCAAAGGAGGTTTAATGTGCAGCACCGTCCTCCCCGGAGCGGCCACAGACAAAGTGTCGCCAGCATAACCCTGCGTGGAAAATGCGGAGGTGGAGGGAAACCCGGATTAATTAGCTCGGGAGACGCCAATCTCCTCACATGTGAAATGTGAGCCTTTTTATTGAGAAAAGTAAAACAGGCCTCGCATTGCTTTCAGGGAGCCCAGTAAAACAGAAGGTGATCCATAAATATGTATGTTATGCTGGATTTAAAATACTTTCTGATGATTTTCTAGGCAGATCTCCAATAAGTTACAGCACAGCATTGCTATTGTAAAGCCGTCGGCACAGGCTGGTCACTCTTGCACCTCTTATTGTGGGGAGGACACGGGTCGCTGCTGTGCGTGCGCTTGTATCCCTTGTGCCAAACTGTTCATCCTCAGGTGAAGAAATTGAATATAACGGCTTTATGGCCTTCACTTTTAACCCACTGCTGTTAACAGAGTGGGTTGTGAAGAGCTTCGGGCTCTGGCGAGGGTGTCTCTGCAGAGGGGCTCCGTGGCCGCTCCTGGCTGTTGGCTCAGCATTCCCCATCTGCCTGCACCGGCCTGGGGACAGAGACCCGCTCCCTCCCCACACGAGCTCACGCCCGCGGGGGGGGGCAGCGCCAGCGGCCCCCAGAGCTTTCCCCATCGTCGGGACCAGCTGAGAGCGAAAGAGGAGAAACAACCATTTAACCCACAGCGGGGTTGGGCTTGCCCGTTCCTCCACGGTCTCCC
>NW_009193820.1:0-282 GCF_000690835.1 Fulmarus glacialis
GCAAAACCTCTAACACGAACGAGAAACCCCGTTTATAAACGGCTGTTAAAATATGGCACCTCCTGATGGGATTTTACTTTCGCTTCCGAGGTGTCCCATCCTTTTTTTTTTTTAGTTTAGGGAATTCTCGGTGTCATTAAATTAATTGTAGAAGCGCAGGCTGAGCTGCGATGATTTAGTCAGAGGTAGAAAGATTAACGATTATTGCAGTCTCTTCAGCTTTAGAATATATGCATGTATATATAAATACAGATGTATAGAGAGGTGTGTGTGTGGGTATGT
>NW_009193821.1:0-1213 GCF_000690835.1 Fulmarus glacialis
CTGGGCACTGCTGGCCCCCAACGGTGAGTCCCCTGGGCCCCAGGCTCCGTCCCCGGTGTCCCCATCATCCCCGGTGTCCCCATCACCCCTGGTGTCGTCCTCATCAACGCTGGTGTCCTCATCCCTCATGTCCCCATCATCCCTGGTGTCTCCATCCCATGTGTCCTCATCATCCCTAGTGTCCTCATTATCCTTGGTTGTCCCCATCATCCCTTGTGTCCCCATCATCCCTTGTGTCCCATCATCCCTGGTATCCCCATACCTCATGTCCCCATCATCCCTAGTGTCTCCACCCCATGTGTCCTCATCATCTCATGTGTCCTCATGTGTCCCCATCATCCCCGGTTGTCCCCATCATCCCTGGTGTCCCCATCATCCCCGGTTGTCCCCATCATCCCTGGTGTCCCCATCATCTCTGTTACCTCATCCCTGGTGTCTCCATCGCTGGTGTCCACCATGTCCCCATCATCCCTGGTGTCCCTATCCCTGCTGTCCTCATCCCCAGTGTCCCCACCATCTCCCATGTCCCCATCTGCACTGTCCCCAACCCCACTGTCCCCGTGTCCCCCCCAGGCTCATCCATCCCTGAGGAGCTGGTCAGTGTGGAGGTGACACTCTCAGAGTCCTGCAGGACACGGGGGGATGTTGGGGACAACGTGGGGGTCCCGTCCCCCCCTGACACCTTCTGCATCACCATCCCCGAAGGCACCAGTGCCTGCCAGGTCAGTGGGGACGGGAGGACCCTGATGTCCCTGAGTCCCTCTCGGGGTCCCCATGTCCCTCCTGGGGTCCCCTGTGGGTCCCTGGGTCCCTTTTGGGGTCCCTTGGGGTCTCCATGTCCCTCCTGGGGTCCCTCTTGGGGTCCCTGCATCCCTCCTGGGGTCCCCATGTCTTTCTTGGGGTCCCTGTGTCCCTCCTGGGGTCCCTTGTGGGGTCCCTGGATCCCTTTTTGGGATGTCTCAGGTCACTTTTGGGGTCCTGGGGTCCCTTTTGGGGTATCCGAGGTCCCTTTAGGGGTGTCTGGAGTCCCTTTCGAGGGCTTGGGGGTCCCTTTTGGGGTGTCTGGTGTCCCTTTTGGGGGGTCTTGGGGTGCTTTGGGTGGTCCCAGAGGTCCCTTCTGGAGGGTTTTGGGGTCCAGGGGTCCCTTTTGGGCAGGTCTCGGGGGTCCCAGGGTCCCTTTTGGGGGGGTCCCTTCTGGAGGGTGGCTTTGGGG
>NW_009193822.1:0-1051 GCF_000690835.1 Fulmarus glacialis
GCCTTTGCATCACTTCTTTTTTATATATGAAATATGCATGTATTATATAAATAATACTCTACCTTCTTGCACCTTCTGTGTGCATTCATCAAGACTCCACACTATCACCTGTTCACGAGAAGCAGAGCAGACAAGAAGTGGATTGATTTTACTTCCAAATGACAGCGCAGAAATTGAGTAATGATGTCCTGACAAACGTAATGGCTGACAAATGTAGATAAAGAAGAGTTAAATGAGTCACTTCAAACTAAGATTATGAACAATACAAAATTACAAATGGATAATGTACATGCAATTAACAAAACAATAACTTTTTTTTTTATTGTTGTTTCAGAATCACTTAATCAGCTACAATGTAGCTGTACTGGGTTTGGCTGGGATGGAGTTAACTTTCTTCATGGTGCAGTGCTTTGGATTTTGTGACAAAAACAGTGTTGATAACACACCAATGTTTTGGCTGTTGCCAAACACTGCTTGCACAGCATCAAGGCTTTCTCTTTTTCCCACTCTGTCCCAGCCCCCCACCCCCAGTAAATAGGCTGGGGGTGCACAAGAGACTTGGAGGGGACACAGCCGGAACAGCTGACCCGAACTGGCAAAGGGATATTCCATACCATATGCCGTCATGCTCAGCAATAAAACTGGGGTATTGGATGAAGAAGGTGTTGCGGGTCTGGGGGGGTTGTTTTCTAAGGTGGCTGTTGCTCGAAGTCTGTATGGGAATTGGTCTGCTTGGAGGAGGTGGTGAGTGATTGCCCTTGTATCACTTCTTTTTTCCTCTTTCTTTCACCCGTTAACCTATCTTTATCTCAACCTGTGACTTCTTCTCACTTCTGCCCGTCCGATTCTCTCCCCCACCCCGCTGGGAAGGAGTGAGCAGGAGACTGGGTGGTGGTTTAGCTGCCAGCCAGGGTCAACCCACCACAACAGTTTCTATTACTCTCATCACAACAACGAAGCTCCTAACAAATGCTAGTATCTTCCCAGCATTAAAGTGAAACCTGACAATCCTACACTACCCTTAAATATTTCGTTTCTATCTTCCTTTTAA
>NW_009193822.1:1070-1431 GCF_000690835.1 Fulmarus glacialis
TTACATATTTCGTTTCTATCTTCTTTTTAAGTCGTCTTAAGCAGCCTATGAAAGGATATATTCTGAGTTTACCTGAGCAGTCGCTGTATTCCAGATGCACAACTCATTTCGATTCAAAGGGAAAGCACAGTGATGGTGACTACACGCCAGCTGCACAAGGGACTCTGACAGTTTGGATTTAAACAAGTGTTTTTCGCAGACAACGTCAGGATTGCAGCTTCCTCCAGAAGAACAACGGGAGCTGAAACGGGCCCCGCGGCGCAGCACCACAGGGGGCCGGCTTCGCCTCACCCGCTGCGTCCTTACCGCCTGACAGCGCGGGGGTCCCAGGGCCACACAGCCTGCCGCGGGGGCACCCTTG
>NW_009193823.1:0-6666 GCF_000690835.1 Fulmarus glacialis
GCGGGGGTCCCTGCCCAGTGCTTGCACCCCGAGCCCCCCGGGATTCCCTGTTTTCCAGCTCTCTTCTCGCATAGCCTTGGGTTTTCTCCACTTTCCCCGGGAGCCCTTCCTGTTGGCATTGACTTCTCTCCCCCAAACTCAGCTGGGAAGAGTTGGGTGAGGCTTCCCACCCATCCCGTAAGGATGTTGAAGCCGGGCGGGTGGGTCAAGCTGGAGCGGGGTCACCCGGCTGCTTTCCCTCCTCGGCCCTGTATCCCTCCTTGGCTCTGCGTGGTGGTGCTTGGGGACGTTGGCCCAGGAGAGCCAGGGACTGTGTGCATCTTCCCGGGAGAGAGCAGAGGACTCGGGCTTTGCTCTGCGTTTCCAGCGCCGTGGGTAGTGCTGGAGTGCCGGTGTGTTGGGGGACGGTTGGTGTCCTGCAGGATGCCTTGTGCCCTGGGGCTCCTCTAATGGGATAAACTCATCGTGGGAGCGGACAGAGGAACGGAGTGCCATTTGCGGTGCAGTGCAAGAGGTCAGGGCCGCCCGCCCAAAATGAAAGCTTGCTATTTCTATTTCTCCTCACATATATAAACCATTCTTGCCTGTGGATTTGGCACGAAGCGCTATTATTTTTTTTTTTTCTGTTGGGACCTCTCGGTCTCTTACTCCACTTAGGCTGTGGCTTCCCACAGTCTAGTGCCTGCGCTCTCTCAGCAGGCTGGGAAAAAGCCGAGCTACCCATCCGTGTTGCCCAGCCCTGAGCAGGTAGCACTGGCTGGCAGTACACCGGGAAATAGCTGGCCATGAAATTTGAGAAGGGGAAACGTAAAATCCTGCCTCCTTTGCTGTTCCTGGGGGATACGGTTGTCACGCTGACGAGATACTCCAAGTGAGGTTGACTTGGAAAAAAACCTGGTGTAAACCAGATTTTGAGTGGCGGGGAGGGAGGCATCTGTCGCACACCGTTGTCCTTGGAGCATGGGTGCTGGCAGGGGAAGAATCGCAGCTTCGGCATCTAATCCTGTGCAGTGCCCTGGGGCCAAGGCTGCGGCTCCTTGGAGGGTGCCGAAGTTGTGTTATTTCCCCCTCTCCTCGCGGCTGGGAGGGTTCCTTTGCAGAGGCCATCGCCCGCCTGATGGCGGGCACCGTGCTGCAGAGAGCAAAACAGCAGAGGAGTTGTTTACGGAGCAAACTTAAACCTGCTTTGCAACTCTTTCCTGGGAAAGACTGTACGAATTCAGCTTTGCAGCCCTTCGCTCCTGGATTATTGGAGCCTATTGCTGTTTTACTGCCAGCACCTGCTCGCCCCTCACCTGTGGGGAGGCTGCACAGCATTTCCCCTTCTAAAGCCCGTGTGCCCGGGCATAAGTGCTGGTGCCTCTTCCATGCCGGGTTTGGGTGGCCCAGCTTGGGGGGTGAGGAGTGGGATAGGGCTTCAGTTGCCCCTCAGTCTGCTCATGGCTCATCTCTTTTCCATGCTGCTGGCCTGGCTGCGTTAATGGGGTGGTGCGTATTAGTCTTTGTTAGCTCCTCTTTCTCTTATTTTGTATCCTGTGGCACGCGTTAATGCCAAAGACGATCCATACGAAACCCAGCTTCCGAATTTGTGGGTTTCTCCAGCAGCTCCTGATGCCAGATGCAGAATGCAGATGGCTTAGGCAATTACTCCATCCTTTTATTAGATTGCTGGAGATTAATTAAATGCTTACACTCCTTTAGTTCCTTTTATCCCCAAGAATCCCAAGTGCTTAAACCCGTGTGGCTCTTGTTTCGGCAAGGCACCCAGCGCGAGTCACAAAAATGAGGAACTCGGATTTAGAGCAGAACTTTGAGGGAAGATTAAAGAAGAAAAATGCTCGGCTGGGGCGCCGGGACTCGCATGCCTGTCTCCTAAAAGCCTCCTGGGATTGCTGATAGCGCGGGTGGCGGGGATCCCGGTGTTACAGCCCTCAGCAGCTGGATCAGCGGTCTGTGCTCCAGCAGCCCGGGATTCCTGACGAGCTTGCTTGGGGCTCACCGCAGGGGGGTAACACGGGCCTGAGTCAGTATGCGCTGATTTATTGTTTTAATTTTTAATTTTATTTTTACACTCAGACCTACGCTGTCTGCTGCTGTCTTTAAATGGCACGTGTAGTGGATGTAATGCATGCTTTGGTTCATCAGTAGCTGCTGGCATCCATGCTGATGTTCCCCTTGCTTCCCTCCTGAGGGAGTCCCGGTGTCCCAGGGTGGGTGGCCACGGGCAGTCAGGATTTGGGCCCTTTTCAAGCACAGAGTGATGGACTCGCTCTGAAGCAAGCGGTGCCGTCACATGCAATGCCGTCAGGAGACTTATGTTGCTTGTCCCCACTGAAGCTACTTGCAGCCATATGCTCTGGCATGGGGACACCGAGTCTGAGCGAAGTGTCCTCTAAGGATTATGTTAATCCATTTTCTGGAGATAAATCCAATAGTTGGAAAATGCCACTCCATCTTCTTAGGAACAGTAACACATTTCACACTTTTGGATCTGTTTTCATTGGCCAACCCTCTTGGCATCAAACCCCTCTGTGTCCCTGAGGCGCCTCGGCCAGGCTGCTGGGAATCAGGGGAGCTGGCTCCCAGGGAAGGCAGGGCGTTTGCTTTCTTCTGTGTCTTGTGATCTGAATTGTTGAAGAAAATCAAAAGCCTGGCCTCTTGAGTTAGCTGAAGCATTTGGATGAAAGAGCTGGGAGCTCACCAACCGCACAGGGGAGCAGGCATAAATTCCCACTTGTGCAATGGTTTCCTGGTTAAATAAATGGGTATGTAGAGAGTAAAGACTCCTTCTGTCCTCCTCCACCTCTCCGCCCAGCGCTTCTCCTCCGGTCGGGGCGAGGAGGAGGGGGATGCGAGCTTACTCCTTATCTTCCCAAAGCCTTGGTGCTGCAGGACAAAACCCAAGGGCCAGCTTGTGCAACACCAGCAATTCTACGCATTCAGAAATCATGACTCAGGCTACTCCAACGCCTCCAGAGAGATCAGCATGTAGAGGGAGTTAAATGGGGTGGTGGAGCCTGTCATCGGATGCCGGACCCCCCCGGGCCGTTCCAGTGTAGGGGGGCTGGGTGCTGCTGGGTTTGCACGGGGAAGCTGTTACTGGCCATTAGAGCTGCTCTCAGGAGCTCGCTGGGCTGGGCTCTCCTGCCCTGGAGATCTTGTGGTCCAGAACAAGGTCCCACCAACCAAATACCCATTATTTGGAAACAGACGTTAATCTTTCAGTCCTGAGGCTCGTTAATCCATTCACAGCGCCCTAATGTCCGTGGTTCCCAGTGAAGAGGGTAGGTGGGTGCGAGGACCCTCTCTGCTGCTCCCCTGTCTGCAGGTGAGGGGAGAAGGGGCTGTCCAAGCAAACCTTGGTCCTCGGTGCTTGGTCTGGGACTGCCACGGGCTGGGACAAGACATGTGCTGAGACCCGGCTTTCCTGATATCAGACCTGTTTGCAGATAAATGCTGGACTGGAGGTTTGGGAGGATTGCTGTTCTTCTGGGCAGCAGGTGGGGTTTTTGGATTCGGGTGGTGGGTTCTTTTTTTCCCCTTCAGGGATCTTGGCAACCAGGCGTCTTCTCTCATGTTTGTCAGTACTTTTCTCTGCTTTTGTGCGTGGGAAACTGAAGTTGAACCGAGCATCTGCTGCTGTCTATGTTTGGAGATGGGACATGGAGGAGACTTTAGTCTGATCCAGTATGTCCCTTCCTATGAACCCCTCCAGCTCACCTGCCGCCACCTTCCCGAGGCTGCCAGCGCTGGCAGTGCCTGCCGCTTGCTGCAAAGGTAATCACTTTATCAGGAAAGGGATTATAGCCTCAGGTGAACACTAAGCAGCAAATGCATGTGTGTTTCCACTCTTGTATATATTTTTATGTATGTAGGGGCCATACATAAAAGCATTTGAAGTTAGTTGAGTTGCAGGTAGCTCCGATCAGGGTTTTCAGTTCCCTTCCTCTGCTTCAGGCTCCCTTCCCAGCAAGGTTTCCTTTCCCGCAGGGGTGGGAAGACGGAGACAGGTTGTGTGAAGCTCTGCACCTCTTTAGCTGCCTGGGAGAGACTTGGCAGCTTTATTTGGGGGCTGTTTGTACTGGCAGCTCTGGAGTACGGTGTGCTTTGTCAGGGCTGCTCAGCCCGGAGCAAAGCTGCAGTGTGATTTAGCCCGGGATTGCTTGCTCGAGGCTATAAATAACCTTCCCAAGTGCTACAAAAGTTCTCGTCTGAAACAGTGGCATATTTCTGCCATACTTGTTAAGTCAGTTCACAGACTGCTTAGTGAAGCTCTTAGCAAAAAAAAAAAAAAAAAAAACACCAACCCAAAAAAAACCCCCAACTCTGCTGGGATTTGGCAAAGCTGCGTGTGCCCAGACTGTGGGTACCGGCCAGGCAGCGCGTGGGCTCAGCAGATGCCAGAAGGTCCCAAGGAAGAAGGGGTGGGAGCAGGATGCTCCCAGCCCTGCTTTCTGGCCGCTGAAGTGCTCCGGTCTTGCGCATCTCGTACACAAACGCCTGTTGAGGCTGTAGCTGGGTGTAAGTGCAAGAAGCTCAGCCCCTGCGTGGGGGCAGCTGTGGGCGGCGTGGCTGGGTGGGGTACGGAAACGGGGGCGAGTGGACAGCCCTGCTTTATTGGCATGGAAAAATTTCAGCTCTCCTGCTGCACCCCCGGGCTCTGTGTCCTGGTGTCCCCGCTGCAGGGCCGCATCCTGCTGCAAAGATGTCTCCCCTTATTGTGCGAGCCCCATTTTGGCCGGTGAGAGGGGAGGGTGGGCGCGGTGCACATGGCTCTGGTGGGTGCTGGGGTCTTGTCTTGGGACCCCCAGAGCTCTGTGTTGCTGGCGCTCAAGCACCTGCGCAGCTCGTAGGCAGTGCAAGCATTTCTAGGATCAGCAGGCAGGTGAGCACTAATATCCTTAGGGCATCAGCTTGACCAGCGCTGCCTGGCATGAGGTGTCTCTCTGTTAATGCCCACTGGCTGGTTGCGTAGCTCTGGATGGGTCCGACGCGCTGAGTTAAACTACCTGGTTCCCAGGGCTGGATGCACCCCAGTGTCCTGAGGGTGCAGAGCTCCGTTAAGGGAGGACTGGGCAGGGCTGGAGCCCTCCAGCTCTGCAGAGAGCCTGCTGCACCCGCCTGCTGGGCTTGGGCTGGAAAGCCAAGGCTTTTTTCCATTGAAGTCAGCTGGCATCCCGACTTTTCCGTCCCTTTTGGCCTCTGAGCCCACACCACCGCAGTCTGAGTAAACTTCCCCCCTTTCCCTCCAGCGAGGCTGGCTGTTGCTGGGGTGCAGGGCAGAGCCGGGGCCGCGCCAGCCCAGCCCCGTGGCTCCCCGGGTGGAGGCTGTGCGTGGGAGAGGGGGAGCACTGGGACAGCAGAAGTCCCAGCAATTGGATTTCTCCTTGCTTTCCCTGACCAGGGCAGCCCCGGGAGAAGCCCTTATCAGCCAGGCTGCAGAGAGGCTGGGTGTTTCCTTGGGCACCGGGGGAATAAAGAGATTCAAATCTCCGGGCTCAGGGCGCCTGGCTGGGGACTGGTGCCCGAGCACTTTGGCCATCGCTTCGTGGTACAGCGTGTGTCACGGGGCCAGTGTCCCAGCACCTGGTGTGGCCTGACGCCGCCCTGAACTCTTCAGAAATCTTGGGACCCTCGTGCCCCATATCTGATGCCTCCCACCCGGCTGCCAGTACCTCCGGTAGCCCCTCCCCAGCCCGGGTGCAGGGTCCCCTGCTCGGACGAGGCTCTCCTGGCCCCGAGGATGGCTGCGTAGCCTGCGGTGCGATGCCCCAGCCCGGGGCTGGTGCCAGCGTGTCTGCTCTGCCTGCCTGCCTGCAGCTCCTCTGCAGAAGCAGTGGCTCTTCATCTGTGGCAAGCTCTCTGACTCAGGGTGGCTTTCGAAGCTGGAAACCCAGCAGCCAGCCGATCTAGGCTCCCCTGTAAGTTGGGTATGATTCAGCCCTGACCTTTGCACGCAGTATCGGGCTGGCGGAGAGGCAGCCTGCCTCCCTCGGGAAGGTGGCAGCTCCTCTCCGGGAAGGCTTTCGCTGTCCACCACTGCCCGCCACCCGCAAGGGATCTCATCAACACCCTTGGAAGGTGTCCCCCTGTCAGGGATGCGATCGGCCTTTGGTTTTCCGAAAATATCTGCCACCTGCTGTCACAGAAAAAGCACCTTCTCAAGAAAATTCATTTCTGACAGAGCAGAAAACGAGCAATATTAAACAACCTCAAGGAAAAATGAGAAACTAAGTGGCTTGTGCAAACATTGCTTTGGCAAAATGCTCTCCTTTGTTTTCTTGGTTTTTTTTCCTCTGGCCTGGGGAGGACTGGTATTTCCCTGAACTGGACAGGTCTTTTGTAAGCCATGGGCAGAGGGTGCCTGGTGTGGGCTGTGTCTGGAGGCCCTTTCCAGCCGTGCCTGGGACAGACAGGGGAGCCTGTTTGCATGGGAGGGGGACAGCAAGCAAGCTCCCTTCGGGTGCTGAGAAGCTCAATGGGTGACGGCCACCAAGCCTGTGCAATGGCAGGGAGAGGGGCTGTCCTTTCTAGGGTCCCACACATGGGGATGAGGAGCAGGGGACCGAAAGCACCCTAATAGGTGCTTTGTGCCTGCCTGCCCGTGCTGCCGGGTGACGCAGCCCCAAGAGGCTCTGGCCGGTTGCCATGCGAGGGCTGCCATTG
>NW_009193823.1:7045-8585 GCF_000690835.1 Fulmarus glacialis
GGGGAGGGTGTGTTCTTTCATGGGTTTATTTTCTTTGTCAGCTCTCTTTCACACAGCTTTATTTTCCTTCCTTTTGTCTCGGGCGCCTTCCTTTCTCCTCCCCAGGCTCAGCCCGGCCCCGCTGCCTGCCTTTCCCGCGGGGCCGACCTGCTGGCACGGATGCTGGCCTGGGAGCTGGGACGTCGGCCCCTGCGGGGACCAGGGCCACCGCCGCACCTGGCACCTCGCTTGGGGCACAGATTTTAAAGGAAGGCTAAAGCCCATGCCTGGGGTCTGGGAGCCCCCGTGCTTGGGGGTCCCTGGGGCTCCTGCCCCAGGAGGGGGAAGCTGGGTCTCAGCGTTGGGTGGGATGAGGGGGGAGTCCTCCATCCCGGAGGCTCCTGCTGCTTTGCTGATCCTCGCCTCTGCCTCACCTGCTTTTTCCCACACCTCTTCCCGAAATGAAAGTCGGTGCTGTGAGTAGGAGGGCTGGAGGAGAGCGGAGCAGAGCAGGAGCAGCCCTCAGTGCGCTTATCGCCTGCAAATCACTAATAAATACGGGTGGTTTCTCAGGCCATTCCCGCTCCTTGCCTGGGAAATAGTAGTTTAGCTGAAAGCCCGACCTCCAAGTCCACGTTTTTGGGAACATTGTGAAGGGTTGCTTCTCTGCAGTGCAGTTCCTGCCTGTGATTTCTGCCCTGAAGGCAGAAATAATTGGGGGAGACTTTGTCCATCTGTTAAGTTTTGTGAAATGTGCAAAAAATACCTGCCTCCAGAGTGGAGGGAGAGGTGGGCGTTTTCGGAGCTGTGGGCACAGTAACTGTGTGAAGTGAGCCCACGCTGGGGCTGGAGGTGCCGCAGGCTCTGCTGGAGCCGCGGTCCCGGGTGCGGGATGCAGCAGGATGCCCTGGAGCCCAGGTTTGGAAGCAGAGGTGAATCCTGCGTGGTTTGTGACCTGAGCCCCTTGGTTCAGGTGCTTGCAAGCATGGGCTGGAGGGGAATAGCTGAATAAAGGGGCGTATATAGGATGGCATCAAGACACTTCCTACTCCTGGTGCTGTTTTTCAGGAGGGCCATCCAAGGAGGTCCGAAGTGGTGTCTGGTTTCTGCTCCATCACTTATGGGGTGGCCCAGCCCTGCCGGGCTTGCACAGGCAATTGTGGGCATGACTGAGTGCTGCTGCTGGCCAAGGTTGTGGTCCTCAGCCAGGAGATTGGCATTGCTCGAATTCATGTGGCTGTGGGAGCCAGCAGTGGACGGGGCCGTCTCCTGCCCGGCTGATAGCTGCCACGGCTTGCCCTGTCCTTGCACATGGCTGTACTCTGCGCTCGCCTGTGTAAGGAAAGCAATTACCCCTCCAGCGGCAGCAACCTCGTGCTGTTGGAAATAGCTAGAAGAAGATAAGCATCCTCTGGCTGTCCCTTTTGCTAGCAAAAGTCTGTCCTTCTCGTAATTCAAGCTAGGAAGTCTCCCTTGCAGGTGAGTGGGAAGCAGTGCCGGGTGGTCCCCGGCAGAAGAGCGGCGTGGGGAGGCTGGGAGGGAGAGGTGCTGCGGAGCCAAG
>NW_009193823.1:8616-9027 GCF_000690835.1 Fulmarus glacialis
CCGGGGAAGACGGGGAAGGGTTTCTCCCTGACTGTGTGCCCAGGGCTCTGGCTGCCTCAGCCCTCCTACTTTTTACTGATGGTTTCCAGACTTTATATAAGAAAAGGGAATCGATTGATGTCAAAGACTCCTCTCTTAATGTGACCTGAACCTTCGAAGGGGTGAGAAGGCTCCGTTTAGGGGATGCGACTAAAAACTTCTCAAGACTTGTGCTTTCGCAGTCGGGCATTCAGCGGTTGGGGTCTGGGCAGTTAATGCCGCCTTTGCCGGCAGCGTGCATCGTGGGCTTTAATTCCCGGTTACATAAAGCTGCCCTGCACCGTGGCAGCCTGCTCAGCACGTGACGAACACACCAGCTGTTTGGTGTTTATTTTTATATCCTCTCTCTCCGCATCTACTCTCCGCACCGAC
>NW_009193824.1:0-244 GCF_000690835.1 Fulmarus glacialis
CCCCGCTCTCCCTCGGCCCCTCCAGGGCAGCTGGCAACACTGCAGCAGATTTTTTTTCCTTTTTTGATGAGATCAGGTGGAGGAAGAGATGGCAAAACTAAGAATTTTCCTGGAAAGCCATGTTGGTTCGTATTTTAGATTTAAATTCTCTTCTCTTCCCAAGCCAAAGGCCGGCAGGCGCTGGGTTGCCGGGAACCAGAGCCAGCCGCTCCCCATCCGGAATAAAACTAAACTGGGCATTGCT
>NW_009193824.1:272-508 GCF_000690835.1 Fulmarus glacialis
TTTCGAAATCCCAGCCTTTGTTTTTCTTTGCAAAACCATTCCCCTGTGGGGCCTTAGGGAGCGTCCATGTCCTCAGGGACCCTTTGGGGCAGGGGTGCACCGGGCGGCACCGGGCTCAGCCAGGTGGGGGGAGCATGTGGTGGGTTTAAAACCACCCAAACCCAGGGTGTGGGAGCTGTAACTGGCGGGTGTAGCATCCCCACTGTAGGAGCATCACTGGGGGGGACCTGTCCGGG
>NW_009193825.1:0-1258 GCF_000690835.1 Fulmarus glacialis
GGGTGCTGCAGGAGCAGCGGGGGCTGGGGCGGCTGCAGCCCGCCCAGGGCACAAGAACAGACAGCTCCTGCTGGGGAGGGGGGCACAGACCCTCTGAGGAGACGGGGACAAAAGCTGTGCACAGGGGGATGTTCTTACCTGGGCAGCTTGGTGCTGGCAGCAGAGCAGCTCGTACAGGAGTTCAGGGGTTGCTACAATTAATGGCAAGATAAAATATGACCCACTAGCATGAGATACAATGAAGAAACACACATATATCTGCTAATAAACCTGCCTGCATCTTATCTAGGCTTTCAATGTAAAGAGCTACAGATCAGAGCCTCTTCTAGCTCACTCTCTCCACCTTGTAGCACCCATGATGGGGGAGCAGGGACATATTTATCAGGGAACACTTTAATTGGAACCAAGCAACAGCTGGGACCCCCAGGTGAGCAGTGGGTGCAAAGCAAGGCAGGAAATGAAGCAGCAGCTTCAAATAGGGGTGTGTGAGCCGGCAGCAGAAAGCAGAGCAGGAAAGGGGATGTGGGTATGGGAGGTTGTCAAAAAGGCAGGCTGTTGAATAGCTTAAAGCTAGGGATTAGAAGATGGGAATACAGGGAGTACTGAATAACTTCTATAGGGTGATCTTAATAGTCTGGTACAGTTAGAAGAGCTCTGGCCGAAGAAGAAGGCAGCAAAAGCACAGAGAGCTTTATAGATCTGGCAGTGAAAGCCCTGCTTCTGCTCTGACCTTGCAGTGCAGAATCCCTGCATGGAAAGGAATAAGTGGTTCCTATGGGGAGCTGAGGGCACTGGGGCACACAAGTCTTAGCAAATAGCCTCAATTTTACTTTGCAGTAGGCAAATACTGTGTTTCTTAATCAGGTTTTTTGTTGTCATAGGAACTCAGAGCCAGGGAGGTGCTGAGGTCGGGCTGTGTGGGTGATGCTGTTTAAACTGTCAGATCTCCCCCTCCCAGCCAGTGGGAATGTGTTGTTCTGGGTCAGCTAAATCTGTATCCTGATCAGTGCTCGAGTACAGCAGCCTGGGTGGAAGGGAGAGATTCAGCTCTCAGTCCTCTCACGTTAACTCCTTGCTCCTCTGCAGGCTGGGTGTTTATTAATAGCCTGGCATGGCTGCGAGTGGGTTGGGTTTCATTGATGAGCGCAGGGAGCGTGACAAAGCACCTGTCACTGTGGAAGGGGATGTTGTACCAGAGCCGGTGGCTCTGCTGGAGCCCTGGGAAGATCCAGCCAGATCATCTGCCGCCAAAGCGCAG
>NW_009193826.1:0-31807 GCF_000690835.1 Fulmarus glacialis
AGGGAGAGGCCTTGGTCGGCTGCAGCGCCGCTTTTGAGTCTGAGCGCTTTGCTGTCCTGTCAGGAGAGGGGAGCTGCCGAGGAGTAAAGTTATTCTGGTTTGCCTCCCAACAGGCTAAGCGCACCAAGAAGGTTGGGATTGTGGGTAAATATGGTACCCGTTACGGTGCGTCCCTTAGGAAAATGGTGAAGAAGATTGAAATTAGCCAGCATGCCAAGTATACCTGCTCCTTCTGTGGCAAGGTGAGAGACCTCCTTCTCTTGAAAAGCCTTTAAAAATAACTTTGTTATGGATGCTAGAAATGCAATTTGATGCTTTGGTAATTTTTCTACTGAAGAGATAACTCGACTAGTTTTGAGACAGTGATTAGTTTATTGTGAGCTTTAGGCTACTGTCAGAATCCCTTCTGAAATAAAAAGAGTTAGTAGACATTTCACGTGCATGTTTAGTGGTAGTTAGATGAAGACAAGCATAAATTATGTTAAATTACACAAAATAGTGAGATATGTTGCAATACTATATGTTTTAGATATCTAATAAATTACTAAAGACCTGACAGAATTGAAACAACACAATTATGTTATCGTGTTAATTAAGGCATGACTTGGGCTTTTTTTTTTTCCCCCCTTCAATAACTTCACAGCTTACCTCGAGGAGGAAGAGAGCTTGCTTTTCCCACTTAAAACTTTTGATTGCACTTGCTTACTTACATTTGTGTGCTGTGTAACTCTGGATGGGGAAGAATTTCTGATAAGAAGTAATCTTATCTGCTCATGTACATAATCAAAATTCACTCTTAAATCTGGTTTTTGACAGTTTGAGAGGCCCATCATCTTGTGCTTTGCCCAGATAATTTTTATTGATATCTGTAAAGTAGGTATCTTTAAGTGGCTGGAAATTTTAAAAGATTTCCACCTGTTTTTTTTATATTTAGTGTCTTTCTCATGTGAGGTGAGAATTTTGATAACCCTATTTGCAAAGCTGCCTAAATCCAATATAGGTCTAGGCAAACCCATTGGCAGCTTTGCAAGGTGATGGAGACTTGCCCAGGTGAAAGGAGCTCAGCACCCACCACTCGCTCTTTAGATGCGACTCAGAGGGGGTCCGGTTTAGAGCAATCTTGGGATGTCCAGGGAGCACTAATAATAGCGGTGTTACATTGGTCATCAAATCAGGTGAGAATATCAGTTACTATGACCAATGTAACTCCTTACTACTTTTCTCTTTCGAAAAGAGCTGAATTTTTGATGATGCGCTTAGAAATGGCCCACTTCATATCTGAATGAAAAAGTATTTCAGAAGGACTTTCCCTGTTCTGAAGAACCTGACTAAAAACATTCCCTGATCCTTGTCTGTCTTAACTAGGCTTATAGGTAGTGCTGTGGTGTGATGCTGAAGTCCTCGCCTGAAGTTTGTTGTTTGGTTTTTTTCAGCTGATGGAGAATGCATTTTTTTTTTTTTCCCCCTTTTTCTTTTATTACAGACCAAAATGAAGAGGAAGGCTGTGGGTATCTGGCACTGTGGCTCCTGCATGAAGACAGTTGCTGGTGGTGCCTGGACTTACAAGTAAGGAAATGAAGAAGCTCCTAACAGCATTTATTCTCACATAGCTTTTAAAATACAGCTTTTTAGTTTTGTTTTGTTTTTTTTTTTTAAATCTACTAACTATTAAGTAGATCTGTCTTGAGTTAGTGATAGGTGGGGTTTTTTTTGCCTGTATTGTTAAAATTTGATTGGAATGGATCAAATTTGATTTGATTGCTATTTTTTCCAGTATCAGTTGTGCAGCTTCTGAGAATATCACATTTTATCCATCATATTACTGCTGCTGGTTTTGGTGGGTCCCTCCAAAATTTCTTTATCTCTTTGGGCTTCATCAAAGCAGTTGTTTTATTCTTCAAAAATGCAAGCTCTGCATCTTTTTCCCAAACTTCAAATAAAGAGATTGAAACATCTGCAAATGCTGAAACAAATATTTTTATTTAAGTAGTCTCTTTTGTGCCTTGGCTGTAGTAGCATTTCTTACTGGAGATGTGAACTACAGTTGTTGCTTGTACGAGGTATTACGCTTGAGCCAGTTTTTTGGTGATGTTGGAAGAAAAGGAGCAGAGAGGATGGCTGGTTCATCCAGCTGTCAGGGTGGAGTCAACTGTATGGATGACACCTGACAGATGTCCCTCTGACCTAATCTATAAAGAGCTTCAACAGCTTCTAATAAATTATGCCTCTGAGCTGGGGATTATTTTGCTGGTTTTGATTCTTTTGACTGTATACAAATTTTAATTGTGTAAGGGAACTCTTGCCTCTTCTTTCAAAGCCTAAGCAGCATTTTTTTGTGATTACTACCCTAGCCTTTTCAGTTCAGACACACACATAAAATAGGCAAAACCAGGTTTACTCCAAGGAAAATTATTTCCATGTTTTGTTTTTGTTTGAAAAGCATTGAATCGTTATAATCCTTATTGTGATGGTGCCCTTGCTTACTCCCGTTCTTTACTCTTCTTCCCCCCAATTCTGGTAGAAGACACTGTTGTCCCACGCGTAACAGTCGCTAGGAATTTGAGCCCACGCACTTGTGCATGTAGTTGATGCATGACTTGATAATTTGGGTTGAGATGTAGCTTGTGAAGTTGTGTGTGCTTCTGTAGACAAAGGCCTACATGCTGTTGTCATGAAAATCAAATAGGAGTTAGCCCCCTGTTGACAACGCAATCAGGTGATAACTATTTGAAATGATCAGTGCTTTCTCCAAAAAATAACATTGGCGCGGGTTGTTCTACTGCCACGTGCAGATGACTCTGCTTCTTCTTCCAGTACCACCTCTGCAGTGACAGTCAAATCTGCTATCAGAAGACTGAAGGAATTGAAGGACCAGTAGAAGCTACATCCTGTTCTCCTTGTGAAACATCCTTTTTTTCCACTGTCAAGATCTGTCCTTTTAGCAATAAAAAGGTGATAATGGAGTAGAATCATGTTCGTCTTTCCACAAAAAGTCCTGTCTGTCTTGCTGTACTGTGTTTATAACTATGGAGGCATTAGTAGTTCTATCCAGCAGTTGAGTGGCTCTTGTTACTGGTGAAGCCATTAAAAACCACTTTTCTTTTCCAGTTAATTGCATACTTTGTGGCTTGAATGCGCTGAGGTGAATCTGAGGAAAGCTTAAATAGCTTGAAGAAGCCTGGCACATCTTGATATGTCCTTCATGTCCGTGCCTTGAGGAATAGCATAGAGCTCCATGAGTGGAGGAATGGACAGGTGTAAGGGGGGAGGAGAGAACAGGCAAAACATCACTCCGCCTCTTCCCATTTGCCTTTGAGGAAGGCTCAGGGGAGTAGGGTGTGTGCTGCAAGATGGAGAGAAAAAAAGAGCATCATGCCTGGCTTGGGGGCAGAGATTGGAATGGTAAAAGAGCAGCTATCATCCTCTGTTGCTGGCTCCCATGTCTGTATATTCAAGTGCCCTAATCCATACCGAGTTGCAACAATAAATTTTCATGTTGAGCCAACTCCTGGGACATTCAGTCTTGGAGGAAAAGCTGCTGTTTGAATTAATAATTGCCTCCAAATCGTCTCTTTAGACTGCTGAGCTTAAGATGCTGGAACATGTTTTTATGGTCTGTTTGTCAGGTGAGTTTCGATTTGGTTTGAATTTTGTTTTTGTCTGGGCTTTTTGGTGACTGCAGCACCTTTCCTGTCCTTAGCAGTACAGGTCAGAAAAGACAAGTCTTGGTAATAACCTTGATAACCGCTGGAGGAAAAACAGTAAGCGGGTAGCATAGTGGTTGCTTGCTCTTGTTCCAATTTAAGTTTTGAATGGATTTGGGCAGTCATGAGCTATGTCAATAATGTTAATGAGCCTGACATCTTTGAAAGATAGATTCAGAACTAGACTTAAGTAGGAACTTTTTCCCAAGCTGCAAAAAGCCTGCGGCTCAAAAGTTTCACTGCAGTGTCCCTGAACTTGTTTCTTAAACTTCTTTTTTTTTAATTAAGTGCTCTAAACTTCCCTTACTAAAGTAAATTAATTGTGTATTCAGTGTCATTCATACCAACCTGCATATCCTTCATGTCACCTCCCAACGGTGATGAGGGTCATTCCTTGGGACTTGGACAACCTGCTTTCTGCGAGAGAGATCACTGCACAGTTCTCTGTTGACACACCTTGTTCTGCCTGTAGTGCAGGGTCAAAGAGTTGTGTGACAGGCTTGAAGTGGAGGTGGCAGTGGGTGACTCTCTGTAGAAGCAATGGCTCATTTTTATGTGTGTAGATGAACACCATCATGGCCTGCACATGTGTCTTCTGTTACAGCACGGCTATGAAAGAAACCTGTGGGTTCAAGAAACTCAGCTCAACTCTGTCTCATTTTTGCTGTTGCTTTTCTTACATGATATGCCCACAGCAGCTTTCTCTAGGTACTTGTCAGAACTCCCAGCTTAGTCCTGGGTGCTGCTCTTGCTGGTCCTGGTTCGTGCTAACCAGCTTTCTTGAGATGCCATCTCCAAGCTGCCCTGAACTAACTTTTCGGTTAAGACGTTTGTGCTCCCTTGGGGATGCCTTACGTACTGGTGTGTGGGTAGCTGGAACAGCTCAAGGAGCCAGCTTTTCTCCTGCTGGCTGCTGCTCCCACTGAAGATAGGGTGAATGGTGTGTGAGGATAGCTTATGCTACCGTGAGGATATCTGCTGACTGAAAAACAGCTGCTGACCTGCCTTAGTGAGTTTATTAAGGGGCACTGACTTTGGCTTAACTTCCTACGTAGGTTTATGAAGTGCTGTGGTTTAGGAGTTGCTTTGCAGGTAACTGAACCATCCTTTAGGGAGACCTCAGTGAGAAGGAACGGCTGGGGAGGTGGTATAGACTGGATGTCCAGAAACAGCTCTATGTCCTGCTTGGACCTCCAGGAAAAGGGCTGAAGCAGATGGGGGGAACTGCTCCAGTTGCCAGCTCCCATGGAGATGAGTGAGCTTAGGAGGTAATGGCCACGCATCTGTGCATCACATCGGGAGAGCGTTTTCAAGAAGGCTTCTGAGCAATGACACTTGTTAAACTGCATCACAATAAAGACAACTTCCATTACGCTAAAGGTGTCTTCATGTGACCCCTTTTGTTGGGAAATTGTGATGAAACCACATGAGCACTGATTACTTTGCTTGCTACTTCATTATGTGAAAGTCTTTGTTAGTAAAACACTCGATGTGCTCGGGGGGAGGTTCCTCTGGTGCTGTGGCCGTACAGCTCTGCCTCTAGAAGGACCTCTGAGGGGCTCGGGTTGCACTGCGGAGGTCCACGTTTCTACAGGGAGGCACCATGAAGCCAGTTGAGGCAGGGGAGGCCTGACAGCTTGGAAAGAGCAGCCCAGCTTCCTGGGTGGTGGGCTTGAGGATGGGAGGGCGGAATGCTGTTTTCAGTGAAGCTGCAGAAGAGATCCAAAACTTCAGCACCACCTGCATGAGGTGTTCCTGCTGGAGCAAAACTTCACAGGGATAAAGGGGTCACAGATGTGCTCATCTGCCACGGGAAAGTCACTGCTATGCCTCAGTGATCTGCCAGAGAAAAGTACTGCTCAGTCCTTGGAACGGCTGCATGTGTCCCCTGGTTAAGCATGTCCTTCTCTCTCCTGGAGTTCTTGAGCCGCTAAAACCCGATGTAAGTGGCAAGCTGGTGAGCGTGCTCCTGGCAAATTTGCATTTATCTGCTGTTTCGAAGGCTTGTAGCTGGCTGTGACAGCTGCTGGGTGGAGGTGTGTGTTACCGGCTTTTACTGCCTTCACAAGCAGGATAGTGGTGGTCTGCACATTGCCTTTTATTCTTGACTCGGTGTGCTTGAGTCACATTTCCATGTCTCGCTCCCCTTCCAGTTCTGGGTGCTGAGATATGTTGGCATCCCAGGGTGATTGCACAGGTATCTTATCTAAGGTGACTTCTGTTCCCACGGAGGAAGTTATTAATTACCTTTGGGATTAATATTTGCAGAGAGTGGAAGCTGGGCAGGGTGGAAATAGGAAGAGAAGATAAGGATGTGGGATGATTTTTTTGATCTGGGCTGTGTGGCCCTACCTGCATCCCTGCATGGGCTGCACCTGCAGAGCTCCTGGGCTGCTTGTTTTCTCCCAGGAACGCCGTGGTACCATGGCCTGCTCCTGAGCAGAGGCATTTTGTGCCGGCGAACCTTCAGGGCTGCCAGTTTGGCACGTTTCCCCAAAGGAGGAAGGTGGAAGGGGCAGGAAAGAGGAAGGATGCTGTGGTCAGGGCACTGTCAGCTGGCAGTGCTGCGAGCGGCCAGCGGGCGACACTGCCGCTCTGCTGCTCAGTGTTGCAAGGCTGCTGCTTGGCTGCGTCTTCTTGGCTTCCCTTCCCATCCAGGAGAAAGGCTCTGCTCACCTGTACGCCTCGTATAGCGTCTTAGCTCAGCGTTTCACGCTTCCCCCTAAATTAGACTGTGACAGTGATTTTAGACTGAAACAGGGGTCTGTGCCAAAAGAGATAAGGACGTAGGAATAGGAATGGGGAGGTTGGAGACAGGGGTTTTGTGGTCGCTTGTCACCTCTAACAGAGCTGAATTTGTGTTGTTGCTCTGTCCAAACCCTGCATATATCCTAGGAGAATTTGTTGTATCAACAACTATGTAATTTGGCCAGATGATCCTCAAAATTTGTTGTTTCCTGTGGGAATCTAGGGTGAAAACATGAATTCTTAGCAATTTTACTTACTGCTTTCAGTATACTTGTTGTTGAGCCTTTGTCAGGAACTTGGATAGAGTTGTCTTAGGTGCTGTAGAAGCAGAGAGCAAAGTGCTGGCACCTGTCTTGGAGGGTGTGAGCTTACGGCAGTGTCTGACCCATCTGGATTGCTACAGCTATGGGAACTGGAGGAGGGTTTGATGGAAATGGAGACTTTGAATCTGACTGTTCTGTAGATGTGGCTGAGCAGGTTGGTTGATCTTGGTTGCTTTTGAAGAGCAGGTGGGAAGGGGACCTCTTTCTCAGAGCAATCTATCAGTCCCATGGGATTTTTATGCTGGATCAAGGATATAACCCAAGGGGATAGTGCCTATAATCAAAGAGGCATTTCAGGAGCCCAAAGGAACTTGGAAACTAAAGATTGAAAGAACTTGGGGCAACTGTCCTTATGCTGATTTCCCTGTTAAGCATTTATCTGCTTCCAAAAGAAAATAATTGCTTTGGCTTTACCCGGTTTGTGCTTCCTGCTCACTGACAGCCTGTTTGGTCTGTAGGGGATCATGACACCAAGCCTTGGGGGCACCTTTTGTGGCTTAGGGCTCATGGGGATGAGAAACAGCCACAGAAGGTTGTCCCTTCTGTGTGTCCTGACTTAAAGGCGATGTGAGCTCAGCCCATGGGCAGGTATGCTTTTGGCTTTGTGTCTTACTTGGGGATTTGACTGTAATAGAGCCTGACAGGTATGAGCGATATGCACCATGTTTTAAGGATTATATCCTAGTGTGATTTCTAACTTACACGAACAGCAAATGTCTTGTCCTTACTGCATGATCGGCTGCCTTCATCCTTGTGCAAGACTAAGTGCTGCCCACTGCGTTCCTGAGCTTCTTCATGCCTCTTCGTCCATGCTGCATCCCAGGAGATTCCCAACAGCGCTTCAGAAACAAGAGTGACCGATGCAGGTGAGTTACCTTCCTGGAGCAGATACACCCCGTCCTGGGAAATTCTTCTAGGTCTCTCCCTAGAAAGAAAGGAGCTTTAGTGATGATTTGCTGGCTTTGCAGCTCAGAGCGTTGGCCCATGAGAGAATCAGCCAGGACTGGGGTATGATGTGAGTGCCACTTCAACGGGCTGCAAGTCACCATCTGATTTTACATATTGTCCCAGCTTTGAGCTGCTGCTCATCTCACCTGGATGTTCACCAGCTCTCTTCGGGGAAACAAATCGTAGAGCTGGTGGTCCAGCTCCCATGAAAGAAGTGGGCAGGCAGCACACCTCTGCTTCCTGGCAATGCAGCATGGCTCACAGCTTTTCTTGGAGAAATGATTCCTCAAAGGATGCTACAAAGTGACATGAGACTGTGTATTTCCAGTGGCTCAGGGTGACAGAGAATCGCCTACTTGAAACCAGCCCCAGTGCTCTGGAAGCGGGCAGTTGCCATTGGTAACATATCCTTCCTCCGAGTATTTGATCCTTAGCGGATGTCTTTTGAGGCATGGAGTGTGGCGGAGTTGTGGATATGCCTCAGGTGCCCTTATTAGATGCCTGGATGCATTTTGAAAATGGCTGCTTAGAAAATGTCTAATTGCTATTCCACATATTCAAAGAGTTTTTTTCTCTTGACAAGGCTTTGGCATGCCTTGGATTGCTAAATATACTTTCCTCTTGCAAATTCTTGGCAGGAATCTTTGTAAGGAATCATGCCAAGCAGTCTCTTCAAATGTTAACAAGCTCATCGGTGTGGCTTTCCCAGCACAGGGTTTGTGCTCTTTTTTTTTTTCCACCCCCCTTCCCAAAAGAACCCCAGCCCTTCTCCTTTCTGTACAGTGTTGCTCTTAGCATATGAACTATGGCAGCTCTTCAACAAAGGATTTTTCTAACCAGAGCTAAAAAAGAGTGCTTGTTTGGTGTTCAGCAGTTTGGTGCCACTGCCCTACTCAGCCTTCTGGGGCTCCTCTTGAATTGGAAGTTTGGGTTTCGGGGTGCTTCTGGAAAACCTAATCCATTTCCTCTCCTCTTTTGCCCTGTCTTGCTTTTTCCTGGTTTTAGCAAGTTGGACTGTATCCTTGCATAGCAATCATAGATTTGATGTCTTTCTTTCAGTAGCCTATTAGCAAGTAAATGGGCCTGTCCTGCTCCCCGTTTGTTCCCTCCCCAGTGCTTATACTGGTGTAGAAGCAGCTCTGGAGCTGGTACCCACAGCCAGGCAGGGACCTGCAGATGGGCAGGTCAGAACTTCAGGCCCAGGCTGTCTCTCTGCCTCTGCTCCAGGCAAAGGGCAGTGCCGCCGAAGCAAAGAAAGGTGGGAGAAGCCAGCGCAGCATCGCCGAAACTCCAATGTCTCGCTAAAAGCAACCTTCTCCTGGGACTCTGGCATCCATTGATATGTCAGGCTACAAATCTCCCTTGAGCTTCACTGGAGACAATCTTGCATAAGCATTTGGAGGGCCAAAGGGTCGGCTTTCCCTCGACCTTAGCCCACCTCCTGTTTCTTCTCTTGTCCTCTCTTACCTCCTGACCCAGAGTGCGAGCAGTATCGCTGTAGGAAAGTGTCCGAGCCTCCCGGTGCGCAGCCAGGGGAAGAGCACGGTCAGCCCCGCGGGGCTGCACTTCTGGGGCTTTGCGGGCAGCGTGCCTCCACCTGATTTCTCAGGAGGCAAAATGGGTTGGAGCTGCCCTCACCAGCTCTGCTGTGGTGTGCACGGTCACGGCTGCCCCTTGCCCCTGTGGCAGCAGAGGGAGAGCTGGCCTAGGTTTCTTATTTTTGTGCAATTACAAGCACAATATTGCTAGGTTACACCAGCTGAGGCTTTGGGCTGCGCTTTTAAAATGTGAATTCTGTAAAAGATTCCCTGGGCTTTGCTCTACCTCCGACATACTCTCCTGGCCTTTGGTCATCTGATGGTCACATCTTGGTATGAGCAGAGGGCTGGAAAGCCAAGGGCAGACCTTGGCACGAAGACGCCATACTTGAGACAACGGGAAGGGTAGTCCAGGCCATGTGACGACTCCTTACTTTTCCACGAAGGTGCTTCTTGTTCACGTTCTCTCTGCTTGAAGCGTTGTGACTTTGGCCCACTCCCGTGAAATGGGCCTGTTAACCTGCAGAGTGGAGAACTGCTCCTCGTGGACCTTGTAGCTTTTCTATTAATGATCACTTCTTTTTTGTTTTTTGTGCACTAAACCAGAATATTTTCCGTGGGCTTTTGTGAAGAGACCTCTGTCCACACCAGAGAATATTTATTTATAACGCATGAGTTTGGTTTCAGGAATTTGCTCTATAAGCCCTCTCCATTTCTTTGATTAAATCTCATCTTGTAAGAGGAACATTTTATTCTGCAGCTCTTTCCCACCCTGAGACAAATGTCCTGCAAGCCGCTGCTTTGCTCTCCCCTTCAGGCAGTTCTGGAACTGCTCCAGTTCTTTGAAAGTGTGGAGAGAAGACCCGATTCCTCCAAATAAATATTATTTCATGGGATATGCTAAAATGGTGGACCAAGAGGGAACTTGCCTTTTCACTGAATAAAGTTCTCCAAAGTCACCACCTACTACTGGGCCTCACCTTTGAAGGGAGAAGTTTTGATGCAGAACAAGATGGTCTCCAATATCTTGGCTGTGAGGCCAAATTGATTGCTTGAAGATAGGATCTTGGTCTCTATCAATCATGTCTGTCTCCGTTCAAGCTGTTGGATGTGAAACTTTTTACTGTAATGGATTGGATTTGAGATTAAAAGGCAAATCTGTAAAGGGAACATTTAAAAAACCCTTAAAAAGAGTAGACCCAAATCATGCAAGGGAAGAAGGGGAACAAATAAATAATCCAAGCATTGAACAACTAATTTTTAACCGTAATCAGCTGAAGATGTATTCTTCTTTGTGCATGAAGAATAAGAAATAAATGCAACCTCCTGTAGCAAGCAGAGGTGTTTATTCCAAAGTAGGTCCACCTCTGACAAAAAATTTTGTGTATGCCATTATAGTCCATATGAACCTCAGATGAAGACTATGCTGGTACTTATTAAAACAAAGAAAATAGTCAAAGGAAAAGATGGAAGATGATAAACAATCAGACATGTATGGAAGCCTAAAGAATCTGGTTTGTGATCTGAGCCCATCAGCAGTCTCGCCGTTGCTAAGAGCTGTGGTTTGGATTATTATTACCGAATCAGTGCTCAGCAGCTTAAGACAGTGATGGTTTTTACAGTGCGGACCTTAAGCAGTGATAAGTCATTTCACATTGCTCACTTGGAGAATATAAGGCATTGGACATGGCGGTAGAGCTGCCGGTTGCTTTACTACTTCTCTTTCCAAAGGGTGGAGATCAGTGATCAGAGTGGTTGTATGTGGGGATCAGGCTATTTCATTTGGCCGATGTACTGTCCTCCCCTTTCCCACTGTTTCCTTTTTCGGTGTGTTCTCACCTTACGTGCATCTTCCTGGAGGATGTGAGGTCCCTGAGGCATGGAATCTCTTGTTTTGCCCATCTGTGGAGAGCTGAGCACAGAGGACCCTGCCCGCTGCCTTTTACCTCTGTTGTTCATCTGTAGGATGGAGATCACCCAAGCCTTTGAGAATACATTTCAGGAGCATTCCCTGCCATCACTGCAGGAAGATGGTACCTTTGTCAAAGGGAGAACTTGCCATCACTTGCAGAAAAAGGGGTTGCATGGAAATGAGAGAGACTCTGGCTTGTGGTCTCGCTCTAAATCAGCTGCATTTTTAACATTCAGAAGCCAACAAGATGAAAGACTCCTGGTCAACCTCTCTACTCCCTTGGAAAAAAAAATACAAAGACTCGATAAATATTTTGCATTAATAAATTCCATTTGTCTTATAAAACAAATTTTGCCAACTACCAAAGCAGGGAAAATATTTTACATAACTCTGAGTGCAACGTCTAAAAGGTTGCTATGAGCCTGGTTTGAACAACTCTTTCCACAACCCAGAATGTGAAGGAATGCTAAGCTTCACCCAGGCTAGGACCAAGCTTGCTGCCTGCGTGTGCTTTTCTGCCAGCTGGTTGGTTTTATTGCAGTGGAAGTGGCAGGCTGGCTGCCTTCTGGTGAGTGGAGTCCAGCAGGTGAGAGGTAGGCCATGGAAAAAGAGAGGAAGGCAAGAACATGGCCCAAAAGCTGCTTGTGAACCCAAAACAATGTCCCTCACTGTGCTGTGGGAACGTTGCTATAAAAGGCAGGAAAAGCACAGCTGTCTACTATTATTGTTTTGTTATTAATTTTTAAGGGCGATGGTGATTAACCAGTGGAGCAGATTCCCCAGAGATGTTTCTCGGTATGGACTACGAAGACTCTCTGATTCTCAGGGCCGGGACCGAGCACTGGCTGTTCCTGCTAACCCTGACAGGATCTATGTGATGGTTTACATCATCCTGCTCTGGTTTCACGTCAGGCTGCGGAGCGGCGGCAATCAGCTGCAGCATCTAGGGGAGCTGCAGAAGGTTTTTCTTGCCACTTGCAAGCCCGCACCCTTTATCTTGGTTAGCACATACAGAAATACGAATTGTTATGGGTGGTAGAGGGAGGGCATACCCAAGCCTGAGCTGAGCAGGGTGCAGCTGAGGCCTGCCTTCAAATGACAGTCCCAAGACCGCTCAGGATTTGGGACTCGGAGAACTCCAAGCCAAGCATGGTCTTTTGGCTTTGTAGGATGCATCTCATCACAGCTGACCAGCCTCCCTCCACCCTTCCTGTCAGGCCTCTGCCAGTCTTCTCCTAGGTTATCAGCTTGGCTTGCAGGAGCTGGGGTTGTTTCTCTGCTCAGTTTAAGTCTGTCTCCTGGTCACCTCTGCCTACGCCCTTGAAGATGAGGTGGCTGCAGCCTTTTACGTGCTTACACTTCTTGAGCCTCCCTTTGCCCTGGGCCATCTGCCATCAGCCTACCTCTTGGAGGGGAGGAGGCAACCAAGGGCTCCCAAGTCCCTGTCAGTGCCAAGGCCAGGCAATGCTGTGAGTTGAAACACGCAGAAAATGAGGGATGCAGCAACTCTGGGTGCACAAGCATGGTCTGGAGCTCGGCTTCTACAAGTATCGAAGTCCCCCAGCCCTGCTGCCTGGGATATGCATGCCAGGAAGATACGCCATGGCTAGCCACATGGGAAGTGGCCGTTCCCTCTTGGGAAAGCATCTGAAACAGTCGGCTAAGGATTTATCCTGAATTGGGGTGAAAATTTATTTGTGAATCCCAAACAATGTCTCTCGCGGAGCTGTGGGAATGATGCTATAAAAGGCACGAAAGGCCCAGCTGTCTACAATTACTGTTTTGTTGTTAATTTTTAACAATGAGGGTAATTACCCATTGGAACAGATCCCCCCCGGGATGTTTCTTGGTCTTGAGTATTTAAACTATGATGTCCTCTGAGCAGAGACGTGTCTAGGGCAAAGTGTACGTACAGCACCGAAAACCACAGCGCCTTCAGCCATGGCTTGTGCAAACCTACTTTCAGTTGCGCTGCAGCAGTCTGGAAGGACGCGTGTGGCCAGACACGCTGTCTCACCAGAGGGGTGTCAGCTCCCGCTGGGGTGGCAGTAAGTCTTAGGAAAACCTGGAGAGCTGGGTAGCCCTGAGCGCCTGAAGTCTTTCTCAATTTCATCAGATTGGTATTTTACAGCAGAACATCTTCAGTGAGACTATTTCTAGCCAGCCCCTAGCTAAGAACAATTAGTATTTGTTTTAACAGTGTTTGAGGCTCTTAGGAAAGAGTTTCAACAGCTACAGGATCAGCCCTTGGTCACCAAGGGTGGAGGTTTTTTTGTTTTTCCCTCCCCTCCTCCCCCTCAATAGACTGTGCAAGTGCCTTCTCTTTTAGGAATCAGTTCTGGAGCAAATGGAGACTCGCCACTAAATTATATCTCAGGGCAGAAAACAATGCCAAGCTGGTCCGTTGGTTTTGTAATGTAGGACACAGCCCCCCTTGCCCTGCGTGCGGTCATGCACAGACTCCTTGGCATCTAATTAATAATTTGCAGTTAAGCAGTGGCTACTTCCTTGCATCATTTCAACGCGGTTGCCAAGTGGAAAATTGAAAAGCAAGAGAGAGCCAAAGAAACGACAACGACGACAACAACAACAACAAAGGTTTTAAGTTCTAGGAAATTTCACTATGTGAGGTCAAAATTCCTTGCGCGTCCGGAGGCCGGGCCGTTGGCTGGCAGGCACCTCTAGTTAACATGGCAAGGCCCTTTTTCTTCAAAGCCCTGCTCTCCTAAAGCACCTCCTGTTTGACTGGGGTTTCTCAGCCCTAAAATGCGTGTGTTTGGGGAGGGGGAAGACGTGGGGAGAATGCAGGACTAGGGCAGGCTGAAGAGAAGTCGAATGAGGGTTTTTCTCGTGGTTGGGGAGGTGACAAACGCTCTGGGGGGATGGGGACAGGCAAGGAAGGATGGTGAAGCAAAGCTCCCAGGACATGTTTAGGAAGAGGATGGGGTGATCCAACTGAGGGATTTGCAGAGCCAAGGATATCCAAGAGTGGGCTTACAGCCAAGGGAGACCTGGTCCTAACTTTTCTTGGTCTTGAGGAACACATCTCACCATAAGCCTCTTCTCCCAGTCTGCCGGTCAGCAGTGGACTGTGTTTGGCCTGTTCATGGCTCAAAAGGGCTTTCCTCTGGGTGGAGGGTTTTTTAGCACAGCCCTGTTAGAAAACAATAACAGTAATGTCTCGTGAGTTAGGTTTTCCACTCTTTTATGCTGCTAGCCCTGGGGAAGCGCTGGGTCATGCAACATTGTTGGCATAGAAAGAAGTACCACAGCTATCAACAGCTGAACTGAACTTGGGTTTTTTATGCGTCTTCATGCTCGAGGTTGTCAGAGACGTGAGGAGAAGGGGCCCAAGGGAAAGCTGGTGTTCAGAGCATCTGATGAGCTGTTTCTGCTTTGCCTGCCTTTCTTCTGTCTTCTCCTCTCCATGGAGGAAGCCTGTGGAGGCACGTGTTTCTAAGTCTTCCCATTTACAGTTGCAGTAGTCTTCATGAGGTTGGCAGCTCCAGGATCTGTGTGGCTGGAGACTAGCAATTGTCTGTGGGAGGCAGGCATAAAAGATCAGCAGTCTCAAAAACATGATCTATGAGGAAAGGCTGAAGGATCTGAAGAAGGAAAGGCTTTTTGAAGACTTTTTTTTAAATACACGAATGATTTTGCTGTAAGGTGAAAGGTACTCATTGGTTCTCTGTATCCATGGCAGACCTGACAAGAAGTGATGGTTGAAACCACAGCAAGAGAGATACAGGTTAGATTTTGGTTGGCCAACATCTGCCCAGGTAGATCTGGTTGGCCTTCCTTTGAGTTGGGGTTGCAGCAGAGACCTCCAGAGGTCCTTTCCAGCTTTAAAGTTCTACAATTCTGTGATAGGAACAACTTCCCCGCAATAAGGATGGCCACATAGTGATGAAGTGAGGTGGTAGTAATGTCATCTCTGGAAGTTTCAGGTTGGAAATTAGGCAAACATTTGTCAGAAGTGGCTCGGGTAGAGCTGACACTGTTTGGAGGAGTGAAAGCAGACTGTCCTCCTGAGGTCCCTTCTTGCTTTGGCTTTAAAAAATGACAGATCCTACCTTTCAAGCACTGATGTCTGAGGGCATCAGGCTACGCATCCTCCATTTCTGCTTGGAGGAGCTTGAGGCTTACAGATACCTGGCATGAGAAAAGATAGGGAACCTGGGAGGCTGAACGGTTTCATCAAGAAAAATGCTGTTCCTCTCTGTTCACCCTCCTGGGCTGGGGGTTTTCTAGAGAGGGAAGGAACCAATGGTGTGGATGACTCATGGCCTGTTTCTAAAAGACCCAATAACGCTGGGTTGAATCACTGAGCAAACACAGGCAGAGCTGCAAACAATACCCAGAAGTCTTGGCCTCCTTCCCCCGCTCCCATTTCATGATTTTATTACTAAATCTAAACCTGGGGCTCGCAGTCCTTTCCAGGGAGGTATGTTTAACAGCATGCATGTATCATCAGCCAGATCTCTTCCTCTTTGCCCCGAGCCTTTGTACACGAAGCGATGATGGGGGGGCCTGTAGCTTCTTGCAGTTTCTTGCTTCTGTGGGATTCCCGTGGGCTGAGCATGACTGAATGGCTGTGGTCCTGTGGATGAGAAATGCCTCACACCCTGCTGGCATTGAAAAAGGATTACTGTTCCCCTGCTTAATGCATTTGTTTAATGCCCGTTACATGAGGCTGTTTCTCAGGCTGTTTTCCTTGCAGGATATGTCTCGGTGTGTGCAATTAGCCAAGAGACATTAGCTTAATGATTTGTGCGTGTCAGAGTTAGGCCGGCCCCCATCTCAGATTGCTGCCTTTTCCCTCACCTTTCTCCTGTCTGAAGACTTTCAGTTCTCTGCAGCACAAACTGCTCTGTCATGCTCATCCTGAGGGCTGGATGTAGACAGTGTCTCTTGCTGGTCCCCAGCCAAAGAAACCCTGCTATCACACATAATTACCTCCTTGACTCATCATGACTTTTATTGCCCCCCCCCCCCCTTTTTTTTTTTTGTTTTGTAAGTTTGATTTACTCTTTCAAAGCTATTGTTTCCAGCCCTGTATTCCCAGTGGCTCCAGAGGACTGCAGTGTATTCATGCAGGAATTACTGGGGCGGGCTCTGTGGTCTGTTTTGTGCAAGAGTTCAGACTGAGTGATCATTTTGGTCTCTTCTGGCTGGTTTCTGAGCTAATGGGTTAGGCAGAGGGAGAGAAATATCTGGCCAGCAGGCTGCATTGTTCAGGAGCCTGGTGCTGAAGCAGAGTCCTTCCCCAAAATGTAGGTCATCAGTTCATTTTGATGAACTGACTGTTCTGGTCATCTCAAGTGGTGCCCAGCAGGTAGCTGAGCGGTGGCTCAGGTAAGATGAAGGGGACACTGATCATTCAGTCTCCTGAACAGTGCTAGAAGTTTTCAAGACTGCAAGAGCAAATCTTGTAGGGAAATATCCACTCGCTGTTCTTAACCGTTAGTGATGGAAAAGCCATCACAGCTGTTGGTGAGTGGTGCCAATGGGCGATTCCTTCTATCAAGTTTATTTCTAGGCTGAATTTGGCCAGTTTTGCTGCTATACCATGGATTGCATTATGCTTCTGTCTGCCAGAACAGGGGCTCTGAAGAGCCCCTGTCATATCAGTTTTGTTCTCCATGTGCATAATTATTGCCTCAACCAAGTCACCCTGGGGTTGTGTCATTGACGGGCTGAATGGTTCATGTCACACTTTCAGATTTGAAGTTACATCTCTGAACCTGTCCCTCCCCTCCATCTTTATTCTCAGTCATTTTCTTTCCCATATACTTCAGCCCCAGCTCCAAAACTCAGCCCAACAAACGTGTCTGCAGAGGGCACTGGTAAAAGACAGGTTCCTCTTTCTCCATCCCTGGCTGGACTGAAGCTTGTGCTGGCTCAGCTGGCCGGCTTATCCTCTGGGCACAAACGGATGAAGTTTCCAGAGCCACCAGTGTGGAGCTGTTTGCAGTGACCAGACTGCGTAACAACATTTATGGAAAGAAAGGCAAGCAGATCTGGGTATCTTGTGGGCTTGCTGATAGATAAAAGCATGGTCAGATGATAGTTCGTTTGAACCAGACACTGTTTGCCTAATGCCACCTCTGGCCCTTTCCTTAAATGTGGGGGCAGGAGAGGTGCTGTACATTTTGGATAGCAGTAAGTCACATCTGCATCTCTGGCCTTGTGAAAGGTTTCATTTGGCCTGCAGAAGTGTCAATATCCTTTCCAGTTCCTCCTTCCTCGCTCTCCTACCCCTCGATAAGGTCCTTGAAGTTACCATCTGCAGCTCACACTGAGGAGAGACCTGTACTCGCTCCCTTGAAGGGAAAAAAGGCATGTTTGGGTGGACCATGGTGGAAGACTTAAGACTTTCTTCAAGAATTTCTCTTTGGGTAGGATGTGTGTGCCATGGAGCCAGCTGTTCTGGAGAAGGTAGTTTGAGATCCAGTCTGGAGCAACAGGAAACTAAGTGACAAGTTCATATCTTCCATTGCTTTTCCTCACCAATTTGCACTTCTAAAGTAGATTTGGCAAGGCATCAGCTTCAGGCTTGGCACCAGGAGGAACAATCCGAATTAATTTACCTTATTCTTGCTTTAAAATCTCCAAGATCTATCAGTTTATTGTCATCCTGGAAAGCACTGTGACATTTCTCTTATTGCTGAATACATTGTTCCTATTAAAAAGTGTCACTCATGATGGTTTTTGACATAGATGGATATAAATCAGATGCATTCCTTTCACTGATGCAATTAATGAGCAGAAGGCGTGGGGAAATTGTTAAGCTGTTAAATACTGCAAATTAAGGCCTTCAAGAACAACAGCAAATCCCTGTCTGTAGTGAAAAGAGCAAAGACGTGTCAGTCTTGTTTAGTTACCTGGTTATAGAATGCAGGTTCTCTCATTTTTTTATTCCCGTTGCTCAACAGGAAGAGATGTATTTTCTTCAGGATTGTCATGCCTTTTTTTTTCACTAATTCCTTCTGATGTCTGTATTTTCTGTTCTCTTCACAAAAGAGTTTCACAGTTTCAGAAGGAATGTGACAGGGTAAGAATATAAGAGTATCAGATCCAGTAGCTCCTATTGAACCAAACCCATATGAACTATCTCATCAGACATGCTTCTAATTTTCTTACAGGAATTGTTTAGCTACGATGAAAACCAGTCCTTTTTGTGAAACTGAGCATTTCAACAGGGCACATCTCTCTCTGAGGGTTTTTTTCCTAGATTTTTCATGGGAAACTGACCAAATAACCCCAACTCTGAGGTTATTTTCTTTTAAAAAAAATTTATGGGCCTTTGCTGAAAGCCTTGGAGGTTTTGTTTCTTCATCCTAAACCTGAGAAACATGTTAAAAAGAGGTCAAGGATAATGACATTTTTTAGCAGGGAAAAGCAACGACATTTTAACAACTTTTCTTCCTGACCAGCTTGGCTAATTCTTCGTTAAACCACTGTTAAAAACCTTAGAGAGGAACAAAATCTCCATGCTTAGGTGGCAGCAAAGCCAGCTGCCTGGGAGGTCCCTCTCAAACAGCCTGGTGATGGTGCCACAACCTTGCCAGTCCAGTGCTATAAGCTGGCCAGCCCAACTCATTTAGTTGCCAACTCCTGTGACCCAATCCTTGGGGTTTTGGCCCCAGTGGGATTCACTTGCACAGAGGTCAGAAACCCCAGCTCGTGCAGGAGCTCCAGTTTTTCCACACCTCCAAGGCAAAGGGGCCAAGGAGGGTTCTCCTGGGCGACGGGTGGGGAAGCCATCAGGAGCGCATGGAGCAGGGACTGGACTCTGATCTTCATCTGCTCTGTGCATCTTCCTTCCGCAGAAGGCATTGCAGGTCATCACCATGCCCACTTCTCAGGGCTTGGTTTTTGTTGAGCACACGAGCTTGGATTTGCTGTCTCTGGCTCTGCTTGCAGGCTCTCCCTGACCCCTGGACCAAACTATTTTCGCAAAAAAAAATGCCCAGACAAATCCCGTGAAAAGGACTCTTATGTCTTTTCCCTTTCAGACCTTGAAGACAAAGCTCCATTTGGGCTTGTGGCCATCTTTAAATAATTAGAATTGTGTCAAAAGCTGGGTTTATCCCTTCGTTTATTGGACAAAGCAGCCTGATCTCTCTGCCTTTCAGGTCTTGCAGTAAAGCTTCACAAGTGTCGGACGTGGCTGGCTGAGCCGGTGTTGTGCCTGGCTTCACTGCTGCCATCATGCTTTGGGTTATTGGTGAAGAAGTGAGGACATCAAATACACACGAATGTGCCCGTGCACAGGTAATTCCCCCTCCTGCCATGTCACCCTGCTGCTGCCAGGTTCCCTCCGTTGGGCTCAGAGGGATGGAAAGGGTAAAAGGGGTGCCCGGGCTGCAGTGAGCCAGGGACGGAGGCCAGCTATCCCATGCACAGGCCTCCAGGGCTTTAACCTCCAGACCACAGTGCTCCGCTCCTTCTGAAAAAGGACAAAGCTGTTCAGCAAAACTGTGGAACTGGGAGGCTTGTGGGCTGAAATGAGTCCAAAAGACATATTAACAGGCATGAGAGGCCTGTGATGAAATAGCTAAGGTATTAATGCAGCCAGAGGCTGGTAATGAATACAAGAAATGCCCACGTTTACCCAAGAGGTCCCAAAGGTCTCTTGTCCAGAACATTGTGATCCTTAAAGGAATCTTAAGAAAGTTAAACCACAGGGTTAGGGCTCCTACAAACAAAATCTGGGCTACTGTGGTCTCTCAGCTGCTCTGACCTCTTAGCTGATGAGACCCTATTTAGGAACTTCGTGCTTTTTAAAGAGCATGGATATTATCCTCTGGGGCTTGTCACCCAGAGCCCTGTCAGATGACGGTGCCCCCTTATCCCTACGGATGGCATGAATCTCCCACTGTGCCCCGTGGCTGTCGTGCAGGTAACAAAGCTTAATTCTCGTTTTTCAGATGAGGCTCTCTCACTTGGTGGCAGGGGAAATCCTGAATGCTCAGGTATTACCTGGTGATGTACAAAATGCCCTTCTAGTACTTTGCTGTCTCTCTCCATCTCTCAGCTGCTGGAGGAAACCTATGAGGTGCAGAGCATGGGCCAGTGCGGGCTAAACTGCTATCATTACAATTTGACCTTCGCTGCTTCTCCTTGTTGGCTTGTCCCATTACTTATTTAATGCATAGAGGGCTTGGAGATGGTCCATCAGTGCTGAGCAGAGCTGGGTTGCAAGGAGAAGATGGGAGCTGGAGGCTGATGACAGCAGACAGTTGTTGGGTGGCTTAGCATCCCTGGTGCTGGATATGATGCAAACGCCATGGCGATGAGGAAACCAAAGCAGGTTTGATGGATCTTTCTCTGAAGTTAATTCCAAACCAGTGCCCATCTGACCTGGTTTTTGGAGGGGCTGAACCCACCGTTTAGGAGTCATTCACTGCAGTCAGGCACCTTTTTGACCCATACAAAGGGAACAGTCCCACCATTGGTGTGGGCAGGTCCTGCCTGTCCCCAAGGCTGTACCCACACTGCTCTGGGTGTCCTTTAGCCTCTCCATCCCTGAGAATTTGTTCTTTTGTATGTACTTTTTCCCATTCAGGATGCCCCAATGAGGAAGGGCTGGTGAGTGGAGGTCTCGTCATACAGTACTGGGACCCTTGGCATGAAAACACCACCACGCTGTTGTTATTTTGTGCACCTGATGTGATAGTCCTTACAGCCATTCTTTGCTTCAACCATTTACAAGTCCTGATTTTAGTCCAAAACAAGCTTCCTTGAAGTAAAATAATCATTTTCCAGTCTTCCTGTAGAAGCCAAAAGTATTTTAAGTTGGACTGAACTGGCCTAAACACAGGGTGGGGAGGGAGTCAGTAGGTTGGGGACATTTTAATAATGAAAAGAAGAATGTGAAAGGAAGGATTAAACCTGGTGTTTTATGTGTATTTATTGAGTCAATTTATAAGGTGCCTTTTGCAAAATATCTTGAGTGCTGCATGAAAAACCACAAAGCAAAATATTTGAAAAATTTGGACATGAAGCCAGCATGTCCCAGCGTACAGCCAGGCAGTGGAGGAGAACCTGGCACTGGGAGCAGCTCTCTAATCACCAGGAACCAGCAGAAGGAGATCTGTGTCTGTAGGGCAAGGTGAGGCATCAAGGGAAAGATCTGTTCCCTGTGGGCCAGCCACTGGTGGGTGTCTGTGGGCAGCCTGGAGGAAGGGGTGGCTCAGGCCATCAGATCTCCTCCAAGCAGAGAGTCCTGGGGTGAAGGACCTTGTCGGAGACGGGGTGACTCTGGCTGAGCCAGGGGGCCTGGAGGTGGCCCATTGCAAGCCCGGCTGGTGAACGCACAATCCCCAGGAGTGGGGCTGCCCAGGTGGGGAGCATGTTGGGGAGTGCAACCATTGCTCCTCCTGTACTGCACGATCCCTGGCACTGCTGCCCTCGGACCGGTTTCAGGGAGAGGCCAATTAACAGCCTGTTACAGTACAGTAATTTCACCTGGCCACGGCAAGACCACAGATGTTTGTGGCACAGTCTCTGTTATGGGATTTTCTTGCTCTCAGTTGAAGGTCAGCGTGAGTGTTGACTCTGGCACGCTGCTGCACTGATGGCGTGTTCCTGTGAGATGTCCAGAGCTTCCCCTTCCAGCTGCAGGGCTCTGCTCAGCCCTGCCGAGGGGCTGCCGAGTGCCGCCCCGGGGTGGCTGCCTCCCCAAAACCTTTGGGAAGTGTGTGGGACACCTATGTGGTGAGGAGCACTATAAAGAAAGTGCTTTGCAGACACAGGTAGCTGGGTAAGGTCTTGAATGGTGGACTGCTTTTGGACAGGCATGTGAAAAATATTCTGTTGAGGGTTTAGCTGAATTGAAGTGCAGGTAAAGACCTCAGAGCAGAATTGCAGTACCTCTATTATGTACCTCCATCAATTTTTTTTTAAGGGTGGCAAGGAACTGAAAATGGGTAGAGCAGAAAAATGACCATGCTGATTGCTTTGAGCTGTACAAGATACATTTTTTAGCATCTGCAGCGTAGTTAATTTCCTGATGCAGTATTTTTCCTGAAAATAGTTTACTATAATAAATATGAAGGAACACCATGCCCAGGGGACAGTGATTAATCTGGTGTACACAAGGACGTTTCTTCAGGGGAGTAAGCATACCTACAAGATGAGATTTCATTGCAGGAAATACTGCTCACCAAAATGCCGAAATAAACGTATTTGAAAAGATAACTTTGTCTTACAAATCTAACTTGTGCAGTATCTGCTGTGGCTCAGGCGGGGGGAGATGAGTGAGATCAACAAAACATTGTGAGTGGGGTGGGCTTCATCGCTTCCTTCCTTACAGTCAACTACTTGCCTCTCTTCCAATGAGGAGGAGAGTAAAATACTTAAAAAAACAAGAAAATGAGCTCGTAAAACTACATCTGTTGGCAATGAGGCCCAAGACAGGACTTCAGTCTGGTTTTAGCTCTTGCTTTTGTCAACTGACTGGAGCTCAATCCAAAAAGTAGCCCTTTGGCTGGCTATACTACAAATAATAAGGCTTCAGGCAATCTCTATTGGGAAAGGGGGTTTGGATGGGTGTCCCTTGAGAGTGGTCCAGGGTCTTTCAGATTGGCTTCTCAGTGGGAAGAAGACCATGGTGAAGAGTCGGAGGTGGTCTGAATGTGATCCATTTTACTGATGTTTGATCTGCTTGTCCATCTGTCCATCTGCCTGTCCCAGTCTTGGAAGAGAGGTGATAACAAGAATTATGAAGCCCAAACCTTCTGTTGGGATCCTGAGTGAGAAGCGTGGGCACATCTTGGTGTGAGAAAGACAGCATCACCTGGCTTTCTGTCGCATGGTTTTCAGGTATTACTCGGAGACTTGAGGACTTTACCAGCTAAGAGTAGAGCTGATTTACAGCCTGATTTTTTTTAGAAATATGTGTGTGCCCAAAGGAGAGAGGTGCTGGTGTGGAAGATGTTAGAATAGGAGCTGATACTTGGCACTGCTGCAAAGCATTGCCAGAGGAGCTGGTTTGCATGCAGGAGGATTTGACCTTGAACTTTCTCCTGCAGTTCAAGCCAACATCCTCTACCCCCTAGGCCTGAAAAATGTTCCTCCCCCTTGTTTTAAAAATACATTTGTTATGTCTAATGTTTCTGGCCGGAGCAATGGTACAGACTTTTACCCGCAGAGATATGCGGGTCAGGGGTGGGAGGTGATGTGATTTTTGAGTGGCTTTAGCTGGGCTCACTGAAGTCCCCAGTGCAGTTAGACCAGCAGAGCTGTTCTTTTCTGGGACAGTTTATTGCTGTTCCAGGGGATGGTGGCTTTATTGTCCCAGCGTGAAGTACAGCCCTGCTAGACTTTCTGGGCTCACACTAGGCTGTGGCAGCCACAAGCTAGCTGTGACATCCATGCTGCCAGTTCAAGAGTGGGTTTGAAAGCAGATACCCAGACCTCTGACCTGCTCATGTTCAAAGGACCTGCCAAAGGGCTCAGGTCTGGGTGTCTGTCCAGGTCCGGAGCAGTGTCTCTGATCACCCAGAGCACGTGAACCAAGTCTTGGATCTTGGCTGCAGGGCTCCAGGCCTCACGTGGGGCATGTGTTCGTGTGAGAGTAACGTGGCTAGCAGATGAGTCCCATTCTGGGGACAAGCTCAGGTAGAGTAGTCATGTCCCCTGTGATTCCACGAGTTAGGGGCAGAACGTGGCATGGACAGAAGCGGTGATGGAGCGGGTTTGTCTGCCTGTGCTCTCAGAGCTGGGCACAGAGGTTGCAGCCAGACTGCCTGGTCCCCAGCCGGAGCATCTCAGCACCAGGCCCAGCTGCAGACTGGTTCTCCTCGGGATCATGCACACAACCACCTCCACCCTGGTTATTGGGTGTTGCGGGGGAGAGTGGAGGCCACTGCCATGCTGCCGGGTGCCTGGGGTGAGTCACGGAGTGCAACCCCCCACTCCCCAAGTCAGTAGACACAGATGAAGTCCAGCTGCCTGCAAACGCCCCATCCCATCAGCTTCCTGGCCAAGCTGCGCTGTCCTGGCTGGCTTGGGTAATTTGGAAGGACTCCAGTGGAGGATTTGGCAGGCCGATCTATCACAGCTCTTCCCAGTTCAGACCGATGTGGTGAACTGGTTTACCGAGCACTTCATACTGTTCATTGTGCTTTTGCCCTTCTTTGAGTAATGACTGTGTTTATTGGCAAAATGGCAACGTGCATGCGGTGACACCCTTTGTCCTCATGTGAGAGGTTACCGTCGTGCTGGAGTGGGAGCATCTACTTGCTTTTGCAGGAGAAAAGTGGGTGTAGAGGGCAACCGTGGTGATTTTGCAAGCAGCAGTGTTGGGTATAGGAAGCCGCATCGTTGGGTCCCATCTCTGCCACACCAGGGTGGGTTTTCCAGTGAATTCCCAGCAGTGGGGGATCTGCGAGGTGTCCTGAGAAAGACTCTACCTGTCTGGGAGGATGCAGGTGAAAAAGGGGATATCACAACACTGCGTGGATCACGCTGAGCTTGCTATCAAACCTCTCCAGGTGCTTACCACTACCGTTGATTTTTTTGATGTGAATATTTTGTCTATAGAAGCTGATGTTTTCCCACAGACCATGATTTAAACTTTGTGGGAGCTCTTGTGCAGGCTGCTGGTGGTGTGTGTATACAGGAATCCTGGCTGGCTCCCTGCAGCTCCCTGCCCTGACTTGTCCCGTGAAATTAAGAGATGCAGAAGCTATTTCCTAGGAGATCTTTTGTGTTTATGCTCTGCTGGGTCGGGCTGGCCCACAAAAGCCATCGGGCTGGGGGTTGTTTCTGCAATGGCTAAGTGGCTGGAGGAGTTGGAAAGCTGGATGTCTTCTAATAGCGCCAGCCGTGCCCCCATCTCCTCTCCGTGGGGCAGGGCAGTCCTGCTTGGGCAGAAGGATGGCAGTACCCTCCCGACATCCACCTCTTGCTCTTCTAGGCACATTAATGCGGCACAAGAAAGCAGTGTTAATCTCCTTCAGGAAGACAGACACCCAAATCTTGATAACCTGAGCTAGAAAAAGCTTGTTTCATCATTGGGCAATTCAGAGTGGTACAAGTGGCAAGAGGAAGATGTTTCTTCTTCTTTTAACTCGCCCTCCATCACTCTCTGTATCCATTGCAGTTTCTAGCTCTGCCATACCTTGTGTTCAGCTTTGCCCTACCCTCTCCCCTTGCAGTTCCCAGGGCATGCAGCCCTGCAGAAATGCAGCACTGGATTGTAAAAGAGCTGACTTTAGCCCCGGGGCCCGGGGTGTCGGGCTGGGCCCGCCGAGCTCCTGGCATCCGGCAGAGGGCAAGCGAGCGAAGAGAGCAGCCCTGGCCCTGCAGTCCCGCCTCGCTGCTCACGGCAGGCCCGGAGCAGCAAATCCAGCAAATTGCTCAGGAAGGATCCTTTGGGATTGTTTTGGGCTCTCAGCAGACAAGATCACATTATCCAACCCCTTTATTCCCCTCTTCACCTGGCTGCATCTTGCCATTTCTCCTGGCCAGTAACACCGTATTGTATTCTTTGCTACATTGGTGTCCTGATTGGTGCTGGCATGAATATTTAGCTATTTTTCAGCCTTACTAATGTGGCTAGATACAAGAAGTATTTTTTGTATGGTTTTTGTTTCCTATGTCTGTTTCCTGCAGTTTTGGGAGACATCTTCCTCTTTTTCTTGGTCTACTTCGGAGCACAAGCCCTGGGGTCTTGAAAGCTGATTCCCTGGAAGAGCTGCTGTTTCCCCAGCCTGCCTGCTATAAGCAAGGAGCAGTTCTGCCCAAGGTGTGCACAAACATTGCTCAAATTGTGCCTGCTGCTCCTTGACAGCTATAGAGCATCCATACATTCACATTGTTACCTGTTACTGTTCCGGCTGGCAAGCATACAGTGCCACGTGCTGCAGGACAGAATTTTCCTAATGAAGTCCCCTTCTTTCTGGGGATGTGCACTGTTCACCCTTAGACCTGGCTGAGGTTTAAGATTTAATGAGCAAATTGAAAAAAAAAAAGGCAAGTTTGAAGTGAAGCAGGTATTTCTGTCTTTTTTTTCGGGGGGATGCTCTCTCTTTGTTCTCAGGACAAATTAGTGTGTGTGCATCATCAAAGTGATTTAAAGTGTGGCTCAAAAGACACTGTGGAAAAACAGCACCAGTTGTTGTGCATTTGCTTCCTTTAAAGGGTCAGAATTGGGCTGTACTTGCTGCAGGCTCGGAAAGTTAAAAATGCTGTAGGAAATCATGTACTCATTTGCCTTTGAATGCCTGTAGTGCAAAGGCTCCTGGTTAGGCTCTTCTGAAAAACCCCAGCAATGAAGGTAAGTAAGCTTTACTCCAACTCACAGCTGTTCTGGTAGGTAAAAAAGTGAGTAACTGGTTTATTGCCTAAGATAAGGGCTGTGTTTGCTCTTGACTGCTCCCCATACCCCCCCTGCAGCCGCACCAGCAGTGCCCACGGGGACAGAGTGACCCATGGGAGAGGCGGATGCTGGAGGAGAAAGCGGATTAGCGGGTTCTGGCTGGGTGGATATCCCAAAAGCCAGGGTGTTGCATAGGGTTTGGGGAGGTACATTTGGACCCTTTGTTTTAAAGCTGGTGGGTGAGGGAGGAGAACCTGCGTATGCAGAAGGCTTGTTAGAAAACTGTTAGAAAACAGCTCTCTTTGGTGGGAAGGGTTTCATCTGGAGCCTGCGAGAGACAATAAACAGGAAGTCCCGCAATGACATTTTTATAGAGCTGCTTTGCAGAGTGGGGCTGCGCTTAAAACCCAAATTTAGTTTATTTGAGTGGGAGCATCCTTGGCTTTAATGTCCGCTTGCTTTCAAAGCAACGTGATAGAGCTTGGCTCACGCAGCTCTGATGTCCAGGCAAACCCGTGATCTGGATCCCTCCTGTTATCTTCCTAAAAGCCCTCTGTCCTTTCACTGGGATACGCTGGTGCTCATGCTTTGAGAGCTTAGCTGTGGTGTTTTTGTGAAGGGTTAATTAGCAAGCTGTATTCTGCAGCAGAGATGACTTCATTTTAAGGTTTAAGTAGCCTTGTACATCAGGCCAGTAAAATACTCTTGGAAATAGACACAGAGCTATAAACCTAAAATCATGCTCTACTGCTGAGTGAGACACCAGAATCTTTAATAAAAGGTCTGGTTAATAACCAGCATGTGATAGCAAGTGATGAGGAGAGGCTGCAGGCTGGGTTTGTTCAACCTGGAGAAGAGAGGGCAAGAGCTAATTGCTGTATTTGACTCTCCAAAGGGAGGGTTCAGAGAAGATGGAGCAGATGTCTTCTCAGAGGGGCACCAGGAAAGAACAAGAAGCAACAGGGACAAGTTGCTGCGAGGGAAGTTCTGTCTCAATAAAAAGAAAGTAAGTTCACAGGGAGAGTGGTTTAGCCCAGAGAGGCTGTGGGATCTCCATCTCTGGAGACATTCAAAACTGGACCAGAACAGACCCTGAGCAACCTTTTCCAGCTCTGAAGGGGACCTCTGGAGATCTCTAGCCGAACCCTCTGCTTTGCACGCCATCTGTTTGCTTGTGGTGGGGGCCTGCAGGACGTACTGATTTGTGGGGTCACCAGCGGTCCTTTTCTTGGGGTGGAAGGAATGTATAGCTTTGGGCAGTGGTGGCCCATCCTTGTTACTTTTGTCATGCATTTTCTTTGGCAGGGTGTCCATGTCAGCAAGGAAGGGGAGAGCTTGTTAGTCCATCTCCTTCTGTTTAACAAGAATCAGTGAGGGTCCAGAGCGGCAAGCCAGAAACGAGCAGTGGTGCTTGGGCAGAAGGTTGTGGAAGAGGTCTTGCTTGTGGCCTGCATGTCACTGCTTGTGTTCACAGGCTGGTACATATAAACATACTGAAGAAATGGAAAGACTCGCTGCTGTGGGAGTGTCCTGCAAAAACCACTGGCCTGGCTGTCTCAGAGCAGGAGGGCTCATCGCGTTACCTTGGAGTGAGATCATCCAGATCACCTCCTCCCACACCTGCCTTGACAGGTAGTGTGCTTTAAAGCATATGATTAAATATTCTGAGTTGAAGCCCTGTGTTTTTCTGCTGGCTTCTTCGTCAAATACCGTTATCGGTCAAATGGCCGTGATGCTCACCAGAGATGTTCATCTGTAGCTACTAGCAGAAAAGGACACTTTTATACAGGGTTGGCTCCTCAGTCTTTTTCCTGTGCTGTTGCTGGGGAGGGCAAGGGGTTTTGTCTGTAGGTAGAAAGGCAGAGTTGGTGTTTCCCCAAGATGCCCTACAAGTGGTCTCTGCCTTTTCCACTGAGGTGGGACAGAGCTTGTCTGAGGCCAGGGGAGCTGTGGGATGAGGACCTGTTTCTGCAAGATGGTCTGTCCCCTCAGCTCTTGGCTCCATCTCCCTCTGCTCAGCCACATCTCAAGAAATGACCCAGACCCAAGAGAGGTGCAGACACAGGACCAGGGAAACGGGACTGGGGAAATTCTTGGTTTAGGAGTTGGTAGGGGGTCAAAGGCAGCACAGCCCTCCGTGCTCCCTAGACCTGGAGAAGCTCCTGTTCCTCAACAGCCAGGAGATTGCAGGGGCCTAAGGTTTCCTTTGTGTTAGAGGTAAATATCAGTGCACCTTCAAATACTTCTCTTGCCCTAGGAGAGCTCTGTGCTCTGGGTTAAGATCTGAATGGTCTGTCTTGTCCCCAGCCAACACAAGACTGTATTTTTTCCAGTACTTGTTTTATTTGTCCCAGGAGACGAATAAAGTTACTTCCCCGAGGAGGCTTTGACATAGGCAGCTAGAGACCAGCTGCTGGAGTCTTTTCTTGATATGTAGTCGCACCACACTTTCCTTTCCTTCATCCTGTTCCATCCAAGCACTTTCCGTGGGCTCGTGTAAGCAATCCCTGCTCCTCCTGGGGCTGCAGCCCCTTTCCACTCCATTCCTGCATGCAATGTTGTTACTCAAAGCAGTATCCCAGCGTGGTGCCTAGGAAAGAGCTGTTTTCTCTCCCAAGTAGGTTCTCCAAAGCTGTTATTACTTTTCCAACAGCAAATACAAAGCAAGTGGAAATGTTGGCTGATGCTGCTAATAAAATTCTTAAGCATCTACGTGTACTTTGAAATGCTTTCATCCCGCTGCCCTGCTCAAGGGGTACCAGACACCAAGGGAAAGCCTGTCACTGTAAATGTCACAGGGATCTTTGGGTTCTCATATTTATCAGGGGGATCCTGCCCATTCCCTATTCCCACTGTGTCATGGGGCTGGGAGGCTGTTCCAGCCCTCTCCAAGGAGTCGGACCCTCTAGCATCTGGACTCACTGAAACAAAAGGATGTTGAATCTAACTTTTATCTGGGGATCTAAAAGCCAGGAGAAAACCAAGGAGCACACAGGAAGACTCGTAGGTGTAAGCAATGTGGTGGCTCTTTCGCCCAGGCCCGTGAGTACAGGGGAGCACTCCTACTGCTGAAGGGAAATCAGGGCTGAGTGGCCTGGAGAGGGAGGGTCTCTGAGGCAGAGGAGCAGGTCCTCAGGTAAGAAGCAAGGGCTGTTAGCCACCAAACCCAGAGAGTATTAATCCCCGTTCCCTATAGGTTAGGGCTGGGATTTTGTGATGTCTGAAAAGGTGCTGAAGTTTTAGGGTCTTTGCAAAGAGGTCACCTTCTGCTGATATCCTGAGGACTGCAACTGGAAAACTGTAATACAGAAGCTGTGGGTAGTACCAGGTCCTTTAGCCACCCAAGGCGCACTTCAAACAGAGATTTGCTTGAAGTAGGAATATCTCCGCAAAGATGCGCTGCTACCTGGGACTGAGATAAAGGCTCTTCCTTCCCCTCCCTCAGCTACATCTCCTTCATCCTCGCCAGGTCCTCTTCCAACAGCAATTCACCCTGGTACTTGCTGAAGTCAGGGACAATCTCCACACAAATCATCCTCTCTGCTCTTGTTTTATCATCGCTATAAGCTGAGTCACTGTGCCTGACCAGCCTAGCTCAGTATTTAAACCTTTTTCCATCACCTCCTCCTGGTCAGCTGCTTGGTTTCAAACTGCTTTGTACACCTGAGACTAATGAAGGCATCTTTGAGGGATGCTTAGGCATGAACGATGAGTTTGGCTACCGAGGTGTCCAAATCCACAAGCCTCTGCTATGTATGGCATCTACAAGCCTCTGCTGTGTATGGCAACTGCAGACCAGACAAACTCGCGGCATCCTGCCTCCCGCCTCTGCACCCTCGCTGGAGAGCAGCAGGGCCTGGGAGATGGGCAGGTACGAAGCACCTGGCCCCTGAGCATGAAAACCACCACTGCTTTATGCCTTCTAGCTAAGGGGTGGGTTTAGCTCTGCTAATCTCTAATCAGTGCTGGAGAAGCCTAAACAAACTAGCCTGGACCACTCCAAAGCATTCGTAATTACTGGATCAGGCTCATAGGTAATGTGTTTAGGGCGGCTCTAAAAATATCTCAGATAGGGTAAATGTAAAGAAAGTGGCCTATAATTGAGCCTTCTGCTGACATCTGAACTCTGGCCGGGCTGATGCACTTGGGGAAAACAATTTGAGGATGGAGAGGGGGGCCTGGGGCATCAGGCAGGTTCAGACCTACCTCTGAGTGTGACCTGTGGAGCAGCAGAGCTAAGGGTGCGGATCAGAAGTGCAGGAGCTCATGGGGTACCTGTGCTCCTCGCACCGGAGCCAACCAAGCTCCGGACAGCAAGTGCTGAGGGAAGCACAAAACGTGCTGGATGAGTTTTGGTGGGGGGGAAGGATAAGAGGCTTGTTTACCACAGGGCAAACAAAAGCGAGTCACCACCAGGAGCGAAGGCTGGAGGGCAGGGACGGGCAGAGGGTGTGCTGGGGAGACGTGCAACAACCCAGGTGGTGCAGCTCTGTCCCTGCCTTGTGCGGGAGCAGGCGAAGTGCTTGGAGCCCACTCATTCCTCCAAGTGAGAAAACATGAGCTCCATTTCAGATGAGAACCAGTCCCGCTTCCATGTTCAACCAGTTCTGCTGACCAAGCCTGGTAGGTGGGCAAAATCTGGTCTTGCACCACTTCAAACTTTGCTCCCTCCTGCATACCCTGGCAGCACAGGTAAGGTTTGCAGCAAACCTCTGGACACCTAATCCCGAGGAGGAAGAAGAGGTGATGCCAGCAACTTATTTCTGGGCCATTCTTTTATTTTCTTGAAAGCTTGCCATTTTCAGCGTGATTGCCTTGGGGGGCAGCGGGCAGGCTGGATCAAGCGGGTCTCGCAGTGCCTCCCTCCTCCCTGCAGTGCCCTGCTCAGCTCACTCCCACCACCCTGATTCGGTGGGCAAAGCTGCTGAACTGGGGTGTCTGGAGGCAGGTTAAGTTTCACCCTTCCTGCTCCTGTAGCCGAGGGACAAGCCGGCATGGGGCTGGAGTGTCAGGGACCTACGGTCCTAGGGAGCATGTAGCGGGGGACAGGGAGCCATTTCCCAAACGCCAGCGTAGGGAAGGGGAGCTGGCCTTGTGGGGGAGGTGGGATTTCCCTCCAAGAGTGTGCGAGGTGGGGATCCAGCCCCCAAAGCATGCTTGACCTGCTGCTGAGGGAAAAATGTGCTGACCAGCAAGGATAGGGCATCACCCAAGACCGTGAACGCACACATGTCTCATGAAGATACTTGGCATCTCCGTAATCGGATTGTAAGGCTATTTTGTTCCTTTTGAGGGGGAGCTGG